>NW_027187332.1:105322-191946 GCF_028583685.1 Petaurus breviceps papuanus
TACTAGTCTTCTTCTCCGCCCCTGGGGCGGGGCAGGGTCCCTTTACAGTAATCAGCTCCAATTGCTCCAATTTAATTTTAAAGGACTTATTCTCTTCAGTGAGTTTTTGAAATTCCTTCTCCATCTGGCAAATTTGGCTTTTTAAGGCATTCTTCTCCTCACTGACCCTTTTTTTTTTTAATTTTGGAGGGCAATTGGGGTTAACTAACTTGCCCAAGGTCACACGGCTAGGTTTTTTTGTATGTGTGTGTTAAGTGTCTGAGGCCAGATCAGAACTCAGGTCCTCCTGACTACAGGGCCAGCACTCTACTCACTGCACCACCTAGCTGCCCCAAGATATATATATTTTCTTTAAAGCAATTGGGGTTAAGTAACTTGCTCAAGGTTACACGACCAGTTATTTCTGGGTGTGGTTCTAAATATCTGAGCCCGGATTCGATCCCAGGTTATCCCGACTCTGGGGCTGGTGATCTTACTCACTGTGCCACCTGGCCACCCCTTCTCCTCACTGATATTTTAGGCCTCTTTTAACATTTGACTTAGGTTATTATTTTAAGGTGTTATTTTCATCAGTGCATTTTTGGGCTTCCCTTTAGCAGGTTTTTGATTCACTTTTCTTTATTTTCTTGCATCATTCTCATTTCTCTTCCCAATTTTTCCTCCCCTTCTCTTACTTGATTTTTAATATACTTCTTAAGCACCTCCATGGCCTCTAACCAGTTCATATTTTTCTTGGAGGCATTTGATGCAGGAGTTTTGACTTTGCTGTCTTCCTCCCACTCCAAGCAGCGTTCCTTTTTGTCTCCAAAAAAGGATTCTATGGTATGATTTTGGCTCCTCTGCTCATACTGCCAGCCAATTACTTGACTTTTGAGCTCTTTGACACAATAGAATTCTGGTTCCAGAATGGAGAGAGATTTGTCTCAAATTGTTGGGAGTTTTGAAGCTTCCAGAACTATTTGAAGGCTGCCCTCTGTACAGCACAAACAAAATCAGGCTCACTAGCCTCCCCCCAAGGCTACCACCCAAGGCTGTGATCTAGATCCAAGCCCTGGTGAAAGCAAGAGTGATTACCCTCTGAATGTTCTCTTCTTCCGCCTATGATCTCCAGGCCAGCAGCTTTTGGGGCAGCCACAGGGCACAGATGCTTCACCTCCTGCCTCTGGTCGCCCCAGGGCAGGGACCAGACTCTGATATTCAGTTTCCCCCTGTCCCAACACAGTTCCACACTGACCTTTTACTTTGTCTTTTGCATTTATGGATTGAGAAGTCTAGAAACCACCACAGCTGCTGGTGATTCACTCTTCTAAAGTCTGATCTGGCTGGTCTGGGCCTTCCTAGGGCCAGAACCATGCAGCTCCTAAGGAATTTCCCTCAGCTCCTACCGTGCTGAGATGGATATTTCCTGTCAGCCTGCCAGGCTGCCTTGAGTGGGAGATTTGTTTCTTTCTGTCACTTTGTGGATTCTGTAGCTCTAAAGTTTGTTTAGAGTTTTTTTTCCATGTATTGGAAGTGATTTAAGTGGGAGTTCACACCAAGTTTGTGCTTCTACTCCACCATCTTGGCTCCACCCCTAGCATCCAGATTCTTAGAATCAAAGTTAAGTTAGTTACAGCAAGAAATGGAAAGCAAAACTATGTAGTGAGTGTCCTCAATCTTCCCCTCTCAAAACTAGATAAATCTAACCATGAAATGAAAAAGAAACTAGTTAAGAGGGTGAATAGAATTTTAGCAAAGTAAAATATAGTAGACCTCTGGAGAAAACTGAATTGGGATAGAAAGGAATTAATTTAAGAAGTGATTCCAATACTATATAATTTATTTGGAAAATTATCCAATAAAAGAGTTTTACCAAATTCTTTTTATGACATAAATATGGTGTTGATAACTTAAGTGGAAAGAGTCAAAAAAAGAGAAAGGAATCATAGATCGGTTTCCCTAATGAAAATAGATACAAAAATTTTAAATAAAATATTAGCAAATAGAATACAGCAATTTATCCTGAGGACAATGCACTATGACCAGGTAGGACTTACACAAGGAATGTAGGGCTGGTCCAATATTAGAAAAACTACCAGCATAATTGACCATCTCTATAGGAAGAATTAACAGAAATCTTATGATCATCTCAATAGTGACAGAAAAAAAAAGCTTTTGACAAAATTGCACTCTTTAAAAACACTAGTGATCATAGGAATAAATGGAGTTTTCCTTAAAATGATAAATAGCATCTATCTAAAATCATCAGTCAGCACTCTATAAGCTAGAAGCTTATTTCCAGTAAGATTAGGGGTGAAAAAAGTATGTTCATTATTACCACTGTTATTCAATTGTTGGAAATGTTAGCTCTAGAGATAAAATAAGAAAAATAAATTGAAGGAATTAGAATAGGCAGTGAAGAAGCAAAGCTATCATTGTTTTCACATGCTATGATGACATAGTTAAATAATCCTAGAGAATCAACTAAAAACTATTTGAAATATTTAATAACTTTAATGAAATGAGAACATATAAAATAAAGTCACATAAATCATTAGTGTTTCTATATATTACTAACAAAACCCAATAGCATGAGATGTAAAAAAAATCCCACTTAAAATAACTTCAAAGATTATAGAATATTTGGGAATCTATGTTTCAGGACAAACCAAGGAAAAACGTGAATACAATTACAAAATATATTTGACACAAATAAAATCATAGCTAAATAATTAGATATATCAATTGTTGATGGGTAGGCTGACCTAATGTAATTAAAATGACAATTCTACCTAAATTTATTTACTTAATGGTTGCCATACCAATCAAACTATCAAAAAATCTTTTTTTAGAGCTAGAAAAAAGAGGAATAAAATTCAGCTAGAAGAACTAAACGTCAAGAATTTCAGGGGAATTAGTGAAACCAAATGCAAAGGAAAGTGGTCTATCCATGTCAGATCTAAAATTATGTTATAAACTGGCAATCATTATAAGTATTTTTTACTGGCTAAAAAATAGAGTGGCAGCTCTGTAGAATAGGCTAGGTAAACAAGACATAGTTGCAAATGACTATAGAAATCTACTGTTTGATAAGCCCAAAGACTCTAGCTTGTGGGATAAAGAACTCACTCTTTGACAAAAACTGCTGAGAAAACTGGAAAATGGAATGGCAGAAACTACCAACATCTTACACCATATACCAAAATAAGGTCAAAATAGGTACATGATTTAAACATAAGGGGTGATACCATAAGCAAATTAGGAGTTCAAGGAATGTAAGTTCTATGAGGAAAGGAAGATTTTATGACCAAAAAAGAGATAGAGAACATTATGAAATGCAAAATAGATAATTTTTGATTTTATTATTTTTTTTCTAAAAAAAATGCACAAAGTCAATGCAACAAGATCTAAATGAAAGTAGAAAGCTAGGAAACATTTTTTTTTTACTTCCAGTGTGTCTGATAAAGCATCATTTCTAAAATATATAGAGAACTGTGTCAAATTCATAAGGATATAAATTATCCTCCAATTGATAAATGGTCAAAGGATATGGACAGCACTAATCAGATAAAGAAATTAAAGTTATCTGCATTCATATGAAAAATATTCTAAATAACTATTGATCAGAGAAATGAAAATTAAAATAATTCTGAGGTACTGTATCACACACACATCAAATTTGCTAATGTGACAGAGTGGAAGATGTGGATAAACTGAGCCACTAATTCATTGTTTGTGAAGTTGTGAACTGTTCTAACTCTTCTAGAAAGCAATTTGGAGCTATGCACAAAGGAGTATAAAATTGTAAATACTCTTTGATCCAGCAATAACACTTCTAGGTCTGTATTCCAAAGAGATACTACAAAAGGCAAAAGGTTTTGCAAATGCAAATATATTTCTATCAGTATTTTTTTTTTTTGTGGTGGTGAAAAGTTGGAAATTGAAGGCATGTCTTTCAGTTGGGGAATGGCTGACCAAGTGGTGGTATATGAATCTAATGGAATTCTATTGTGCTATAACAGGCAGACTTCAGGAAAACCTTTAAAGTCTTACATGAACTAATGCTGAGTGAAATGAGTACATCCAGGAGAACATTGTACACAGTAATAGCAAGATTGTGTGATGATCAACTTTGATTGACTTAGTTCTTCTTAGCAATACTATGATCTTAGATAATTCCAAAAGATTCATGATGGAAAATGCTCTTCATATCCAGAGAAAGAACTACAGAATCTGCATGCAAATTGAAGCATCCTATTTTCACATTTTTTTTCTTTCTTTCTCATAGTTTTTCCCTTTAGTTCTCTTTTATTCTTTCACAACATGAATATTGTGGACATATGTTTAATATGATTGTACATGTATTGCCTATAAGAGACTGCTTGTCCTCTTGCAGAGGGGAGAGAGGAGGAATGGATAGAGAAAACTTTGGAACTTGAAATCTTATAAAATGAATGTTGAAAACTATCTTTGCATGTAATTGAAAAAAAATTACAATATTATTAAGTGGGGAAAATGGAAGTTGTAAGAATTCACTAATAGGTAAAGGACTTACAGGAACATAATCTAGAGCAAAAAATATTGAATGCATCATTTACCAACTACAACATAATGAAATTTATATACAATAATGCACCACTGAAGACAAAAATTAGATAGGAATTTAAATATTAAATCATTATTTTAAAAATTCACAAAAATGAAATAAAATATAGCAACATGACCATATACCATGTTAAATGTCTTAAGTAACTTTAGAGATGGAGATAACATGGTTGCATGGCTTGGAAACTTTCCTAATTTAAACCACATTGAAATCTATCGATAGACTAGTTAATATGGTGAAGTAGGATATATCAAAACAGCTTACCTTCTCATACAACTACTCCAACAAATATCTAAGAACACATGGTCAAGAAGTAAGAAGGACATTTATGAAGAGAACACAGTGGGACATCTTTCCAGCCCAAGATCACAAATTTTATACACAGGCAAAGTACTAGGGTGGAAACTGTGTACCAGGCCTTTGTGGTGAGGATCCCAGACTAAACCTCTTTGGCAATAATCCTTGTGTAGCATAGACTCCAGAAGAACAGAGAAAAAAACATCTCAACAACATATCTAAACTTATAGCATTTATTGGCCAGAATAGATTGTCTGTCTTGTTTTAATGATATATTGTCTAAATGCTTAAAGCAAAAATTAAACACATTACAATGTAAAATAGTAAAAGTATCATAATGGAATTTGTGACTTTTAGAGTTAGATTAATCCGAACTAGTGTGTTTTTTTAAACTGAAATGGCGGTTGATTTTGTCAAGAACGTTTTCTGTATCTTTGATATAATCAATTTTTATTGTTTTTGTTGTCAATTGATTTTTTTATTTAGAGAGTAATATAAAATATAAATATCTTAATTACAGAAACTGAACAAGTTATTAATGATCTCACCAAAGTGTATGACAGGAAGATTTAAAAAAAGCAAACAAAAAAGAAGGCAAAATCTTCATGGGTTTAAAAACAAATCCTATCAAACAAATATAATTCATGTGCAAGTCACTGGGTGTTCTTCAACAATGAAGGACAAATAACATCATATTGCAAAGACCACTAGATTATTCCCACAAAATATAGGTAGATTTTGATTTTTGATGTATACAACTTATTAAAATAAGAAAAGTACAATTATTCAATCATTTCTACTGTTTGACTTGTACATAAATTCGAGTGAGGCAGAGTTGAACAAAATCAGCATGCTCACTCTCTCTTCCTGAGTCACTGAAGTCCACTGAAGGCAGGACAACAGTCAAGATCACTAAGGCTCATTAAAGACACAATATCTTTAATGCTTGACTAAGCTCTAAGATACTCCACAGTGCCTGCTTTACCCACTTTCATGACCATTGAGACAAATTCTTCTCTTTTGCCTATTCCTCTGCTTCTTCTTAACTCACTGACAGGTTTGAGACATGTGTCAGTTACACTCAACCTGATTTAGACCATCTGCAAAGATGGCTTACAAGGTGTGGCCACTGCAATGCTACAGCTCTCTGGAGCTGCCAGAGGTGAGAGTGGTTAAATCAAGTGGACACCACAGGTGGAAGAGCTACCCTGAAAAGATTCCAGTAAACCCTCATACCAGAATTGCTACTAATCTTAAAACAATGCAACTTCATATTCTCAATATGATAAGGAGTATAGTAAGAATACACATTGTTACTATTGTTGTTTGACATACTGGTAGGCATTCTAGTTATAGAAATGAAAAAAAATAAATTGAGTGAATTATCATAGACAAAGAAGATACACAATCATCTTTTTATTTCAAAATGATAATAGAGCTATCCTTAGAGAATACTATAGACAACTAAAATTATTTTAAAAATAGCTACAGTAAAATATTAGGATACAAAATATATCTACATAAATGGTCACCATTTCTCTATATTACCAATAAACTTAATAGAAAGAAATATAAAGATAAATTTCATTTAAAATATCTACAGAATATATGAAATGCTTAGGAGTTCATCTACTAAAACACAAAAAAGAATTATATAAATAACAATATAAACTACTTTTTAAGGAAATGTAGACACCTAAATAATTGGAGATTTTTATTTTATGGGAAGACTGAGTCAATATAATTTATTATCTAAATTAATTGACTTACTCAATATCATAGCAATCAACCTACCAAATTATTGCTTTATAGAGCTAAAATAAATATTTGTGAAATTCCCCTGGGGAGGGGGTAGATTAAGAATGAAAAGGACCTGGTAATACTAGATCTCAAAATATACAAGAAGTTTTTAATTGTAAAAACGATGTGTTACTACATAGCACAGAGAATGTTCCAGTGCTCCTCTCCACCTTGAATTACTCCAATTGCTTATTGCTTTATAAACCTAATGATCTAAGAAAATTGGGCAATAACTATTTGGTAAAAACTGATGGAAAAATTGTAAAGAAGATTAACAGAAATTTACTATTTTCCAATTACTCATATCACATATTAAAATATGGTATAAATGGATACAAGACAGCAATAATGGGTTACAGAAACAAATTAGAGAAACTGACAAATTACCTTTCAAATCTATGGTTAGAGGAAGAATTCATGTTTAAAACAAATGATAGAGAGCAACACAGAAAATGAAATAATTTTTATTGCTTTTTTTAAAATGTGTAAGTATAAGTAGTGACTTCTAGTCATGAAATCATTTTCTACCACACTTCTAAGATGGTTATTTTCTTTAAAAATATTTTAAAATGGGCGACTAGGTGGCACAGTGAGTAAAAGAACCAGCCCCGGAGTCAGGAAAACCCGAGTTCGGCTCTGGCCTCAGACACTTAACACCCACACAAAAAAATGAGCTGTGAAACTCTGGGCAAGTTACTTAACCCCAATTGCCCTCCAAAAGGCAAAAAACAAAAACAAAAACAAAAATTAAAATTCTTTAAGTGATAAGTAAATGATAGTATGATTTCCCTGATTTCATAAAATAACAAAGAATGTGTGTTTCCTTTTAAATTAGAGTAATACATCAAGGGAAAAATCTGTCAATATATTTGTGTAATGCTGGAATCACTTGTATTGAGTGGTAGATTCACTTAGGTTTTATTAAGAGAAGAATAATCTCTAGATTTACTAACATTCTGTAAAGCTAGGAACATATATTGAGTATGATTCTTATTTCTGAGCAGGACAGTTTCAAGGAGACATTGACAAGCTGTATTGTGTCTAGAGAGGGGTAAACAAGATGGGAATATTTCTACAAATCTTATGATTTGAGAAATTTTTAAAGAAACTAAAAATATAAAGCCACGGGCAATGATCCCTCATCATGTCTATCTTCCAATGTTTGCTACTTATACCTAGAATTAGACATTTCTATATAGATCCAGAAGAGAAGAAGATAGATGATAATTACAAGAAAGTTGATGTCTATTCAACACAATAAATTAAAAATTAAAACTGCATAATCAGAACGGTTTCCTTTGTGTACTAGTGAATCTATTCTTTTTGGAATCCCTTTGTGAAAAGATAAATTACCCTTCTCAAACATGTTTAAAGAAAAAAAAGGTATATAAAAATGCTGTTTTTGACACACACACCCACCTCAGTATTTCTATACTGTGCTCTCTGCACAAATTAATGACTTGAACATTGCCTTTCATTGCTCTCTTAAAGGTAAAATTCTATTTAAAAGTGGATATCCACATTATCCATCAGATTTGGTAACAAGCTATTGTGGGAAGGGTGCTAAAGATACAACCCATGTTGCTTACCTATTCACAACTCATAAGTCTCAGGAATTTTAAGCAATGAACAATAGAATGTTTGTTTGAACCTTCTTGGTTAAACTCACAGCTTTGACTAAGAGAAAGAGAGAAAGAAAGATATCAAAACTACAGAGAGCATGAATTTGTGGGAAATTTCTAGCTCAACACAAACATTGAAAATGACTTCTATAAATTGAGCACAGTTTAAATGACAGATTTTATTGATTTTTAAAGTGTGAGTCTGTCTAAATACAGAGAACCTCAATATTTCAGGAGATTGGCTACCAGGTGATAGATTCTTTGTTCTGGCAACTTAGAAAAAAAAAGAAAAATGCAATATGAACTGAGTTTTGTGTTTTCCTTCTACTGTACCCAAAACAGTGGGATGCCAAAAAAGAAAACAATTTCCAAAGAGCAACTCCATTTTGAAAATTCCTTAAACATTTTCTTAATTGTTATTATTATAAATATGAACTCTTTGTGCAGTAAGCAATATAGGGAGCAGAATGATATGCATCTTTAGAAAGATTACCTTTAGAAAATTTTGAGGGGTGGTTAGGTGGTGCAGTGAATAGAGCACTGGCACTGGAGTAAGGAGGACCTGAGTTCAAATTCAGGCTCAGACACTTAACACAAAAACTAGCCATGTGACTTTGGGCAAGTCGCTTAACCCCAATTGCATTCCAAAAGGAAAAAAAATTGAGTTGCTTTTACTGATTCCAATCTATTTTTAAAAGCAAAAGTCCACATTTTAAATAACATTATCCCTGAAATGTTCTATGAATTATCTAAAAATCATAGATAATCAAGGTGTCATGATTATTAAAGTTGTGGATTGCAAAAAGAATAATGGCTGTGTATTTGGTGGACTTGAGTGGGCTGAAGCACATTACATATAAATGACTTTTTAAAGAGATATTATGTAAGCATGCCATCAGAGAAATGGACAAATGGAAAAGTACTGCCTACTGATAGGGTAGGAGCAAGAAATAACCAATGGATTATTTTTCATATATTATTGGTATCTAAAGAGTCAAAAGAATCAGAGAAAAGTCTATAATCTTTAATGGGCCTCATAGTAGTTAGCACTGAAATGAAATAACAAGCCTTAGGAAATGCAGTAGTTAGTTATTCCATTGCATACTCAGAAGTAATTCTAAACTAGTTTCATTTTTTTTCCTCTTTATAAACATCATTGAACATTTCAGTCACAAGGACAACATCTTAGCAGCATTGATCATTGTCAGTCTGGTACAAAATATCATGCCACTTATCTAACTATATATAAGTATATTTGCTACTTTTCAAATCTATAGTTAGAGGAAGAGTTCATGATTAAATAAGGGATATAAAGGATCACAGAAAATAAAATGGACAATTTTGATTACATATTTTTTATGTAATAAACATTCACCACTCAACAGTTATAGATTCAATCACTATTTGGATTTGTATAAACAAATAAATAAAATGTAACAAAAATGTATTTAAGTGAATGTAAAACACTTTAAATATGTTAATATATTTTATTATATATGTTTATACATATGTGCACAATAATGTATTATTTTTACTTTCTAATATTGTTTTTCTTTCTAATCATAATTAAATGTTATTGAATTTTCATTCATTAAAAAACCTAAGAATTAACTACTTCCTATAGTCATCTAATTAGAGCATGAGAAATTCTTAAATTAATTACTTTCATTTACATGGAAATTAATACTACAAGTCACATCATTGTTATTTTTGGAAAGTTATTTTAAATTATTTCTTTTGCATTTGGGACCATTTTTGTATATTTTAATATACTATTCATAGAAAAGCAAAGCATTATAGATTTAGATGTTAAACATTATTATTGTTATTCCTACTTTATTTATTGCATTTATAGTAGATTACTCATTTCTATTGAAAAAAGTACTCTTACCTTCAATTATATAGCATGTAAAATTTCCCAAGTTACTTAGTAACTTTATAACCCTTTGCTTTTCTGTTGACACTGAATTAAACACATTTTAGTTATTAAATGAGCAGTTGGAGATTGTTGGCTTGCTTTTTTCTGCCCTGGTTTGTTGTGATTTTTTTCTTTTTTTTTTCCTTCTTTCCTATATATAAAGTAGTTGGTAAAATGACTCCTATTTATACCTTCCAATAGAGGGATTTGGAGCAGTTTTCTGGAGAAGGCAGGTCAATCTGCATTCTGTAGCTACACTCTCACCTGTTCCATCAGTAAGACAGAAACAGCTACAGGCAAATTTTCATTGGTGCCATTGCCAAAAGACATTTGCATTTTCTTTCTTGTCTCAGCACTTTCTCAGAGTACAGAAAGTAGACAAATGACTTAGGTTGTATCTCTATAGCCCAGTTAAAAAGAACAGGTAATTAATTGGAGGTTCTGGGTCAATTTACCAGGAAACAAAAACAAAATTCATCAGCATATCTCAGAGGAATAAGGTGAATGCACCTCAAAAGATCTAGGATGGTTGTCCTACCAATCAAATTGTAATGGGAAACAACTGACATCTGGTATTTGTGATATGAATGCTTTTAAAGTCTTGTGACCTTTATTGCTCCTATTTGTATACTTAATTCTTTTGGTTTTAGTGACTAAACTTATATTTTTCAATCTCCATATTATTCTAATTTAATGAAGTTAGTTATGCTGTTTAAGAAACATGATTGAGCAGTGTTGATTTTTAATTTCCCCATATTACATTAAAAATAATTTAATTCCATTATTTGGATGACTTTCAGAAAGGGTTTATATTATCAGTTCTAGTACGTAGACTCAGGAAAGTCACTTAACCTCACTTTCCTTCTCTCTTTTCAATTGAATTTTTGAAAAAAAAAAACGAAGAATGAAGAGTAAAATATCTGAATGTTATAAGCATATAGAAAGGGTATTCAATCAACACACTTTAGGGTGAATAAATTGTTGTAAGCCTTAATGAGCTGCTTTATTTCAAAGAAGAAGAGGCCAGGGTTATTTATCCTCCAAAAGAGGAAATATGGGGGGTTTTGATAGCTGTCTTTAAATATTTAAAAGTTTCTTAAGTGGAAGAGGGATACATATTCTTCCTGGCTTCTGAGATAAAAACTAGGAAGAATGGTTAAATGTTTCAAAGAGGGAAATGTAGGATTGTGATCTAGGAGTCAAGCATTTTAAAAATGGTGCTACATGCCATATAGGGCCAGTTAGGTGGTATAGTGGATAGAGTGCATGGCCTGGAATCAGGCCTTATCTTCCTGAGTTCAAATCCAGCCTCAGATTTTTACTAGGCATGTAATCCTGGGCAAGTAATTTAATCCTGTTTATTTCAGTTCCCTCATTTCTAAAATTAGCTGGAGAAGCAATTGGAAAACTGCTCTAATATTTTGGCTAATAAAACCCCAAATCAGGTCATGAAGAGTGGGACATGACTAAGAACAATTGGACAACAAAGAAGTCTACCAGACTTTGTGAAAAGCAATTTATAAACATTTGGTTTCATTTCATTTTATCCTCAAATAACCTGGAAGGTAGATGTTATTATTATCTCCATTTTATATTTGAGGAAGCTGAGACAGACACAGGTTAGGTGACTTGCCCATGGTCATAAAGAAAATATCTGACACTGTATATAAACTCAGACCTTCCTAAATCCAAGGTCTAGGACTCTATAAAGTGTTACCTAGCTGTTTTCAGTTATTCTAATATAGTACAACACTTAGAGCTATCCAAAAGTGTAATGGGCTTCCTGGGGAAGGAATAAGTTCATCCTCATTGGAATTCTTCAAGCAAAGGCTAAATGATGATATTTTGGGGGTGCTGTAGTGCACATCATTTTTCTATTATGAGTTGAACTAAATGGCAGTTGAAATTATGATTTTGACATATATTTAGATTTACAAAAGTGACTTGATTTGATCCCTCTAAGATTCACAATTGGCAGGGAGATATTGAAATTCAAGTTTTCTTATTTAAAGTCTTCAATCACAACATTCTGCCTTTCTTGACTTAACTGTTTAAAAAGATGTTAGAAGTAAGTTAACAAATGATACACAATTAACTACACTGGAAATATTATGTTCTACAATACAGTCATTTGTTCATTAAGACAAAATAATTTTATTTGTTATTTTTTTACATCTTTATACATTCATTCATTTATCTATCTATCAACTTTAATAAGGTCCTTACGATTTCTTTTTCCTGTTTATCTTCTCATGCTTCTTTTGCTTCTTTTATTTGAAAGTCAAAGTTTCTGTTAAGCTCTTTTTTTCATCAAGAATACTTGAAATTCCTCTATTTCATTGAATGTTCATATTTTCCCCTGAATCATTATACTCAGTTTTGCTGGGTAGGTGATCCTTGGTTTTAATGCTACCTCCTTTGACCTCTGAAAGATCATATTCCAAGACCTTCAATCCCTCAATGTAGAAGCTGCTGGATCTTGTGTTATATTGATTGTGTTTCCACAATACTCAAATTGTTTCTTTCTTATAGCTTTTAATATTTTCTCCTTGACCTGGTAACTCTGGAATTTGGCTATGATATTCCTAGGATTTTTCTTTTTGTGATCTTTTTTAAAGAGGTGATTGGTGAATTCTTTCAATTTCTATTTTCCCCCCTGGGTTTTAGAATATCAGGGCAATTTACCTTTAGAATATATTGGAGGAAGATTTATAGGTTCTTTTTTTGATCATGGCTTTCAGGTGGTCCAAAAATTTTTAGATTATCTCTCCTGGATCTATTTTCCTTGTCAGTGGTTTTTCCAATGAGATATTTCACATTGCCTTCTATTTATTCATTTGTTCGAATCTGTTTTATAATATCTTGATTTCTCATAAAGTCATCAGCTTCCATTTGCTCCAATCCAAATTTGAAGCAATTAATTTCTTCAATGATTTTTTTGCAATTCCTTTTCCATCTGGTCAATTCAACGTTTTAAGGCATTCTTCTCCTAATTGGCTGTTTGGGCCTCTTTTGCCATTTGAGTTAGTCTATTTTTTTTAAGGTTTCATTTTCTTCAGTCAGGTTGTGGATTCACTTTACATGATTTTCTTGTATCATTCTCATTTCCCTTCCCAATTTTTCCTCCACTTCTCTTATTTGATTTTCAAAATCCTTCTTGAGGTCCTCCATGGCCTGTAACCAATTCATATTTTTCTTGCAGGCTTTTGATGTAGGAGTTTTAACTTTGTTGTCTTCCTCTGATCCTTTGATCTTCCTTTGATCCTTTTTGTCCCCCCAAAAGGATTTTATGCTCTGACTGCACTTCCTTTGCTTGCTCATCTTGACAGCCAATTACTTGACTTTTGAGCTCTTTTCCATGATAGAACTCTGCTTCCAGAGTGCAGAGAGCTCTGTCCCAAATTGTTGGGGGTTTTTTCAGTTGCCAGAGGCATGAGGAGGGCATCCTCTCTACAGTCACCACAAGCTCTGCCAGCTTGCATTCCTTGCCCCAGGACCACCACCCAAGACTGCCACCCAGATGCAAGGACGTCAAAGCAACAGAGATTACCTTCTGAATGATCTTTTGGTCCCCCTATCACTGCAGGCCAGTGTAATGGGAATGGAGCTCTGGAGGCAGCCACATGGCAGCAGCTGAAGCCACCAGGCCTCCATTACCTCTTTTACCAGGGGCAAGGGCCAGACCATGCTTTTCTCCACCCAGTTCCAATGGAGTTCCCTACTGTCCTTTTTCTTTCTCTTTGGTTTTTAGGGGTTGAGCAATCTGGAAACTACTATAGCTTTTGGTGATTCACTCTCCTGAAGTCTTCTCTGGCCAGGGCTGATGGGGCCTGCCCTGGGTCTGTGATCAAGCACCTCACATGGGATTTTGCTTGGCTCCCAGCATGCTGTGATAGATTCTTCCTGTTGGCCTGACAGCCTACCTTCAGTGGGAGATTTGTTTCTCTCTCTGTCACTGTTCTGTAGCTCTAAAATTTGTTTAGAGTCATATTTTACAAGTATTGGAGGTGGTGGGTGTGTCAGCTTATGCAAGTTCATGCTATTACTCTGCCGTCTTGGTTCTGCCATCAAATTTTGTGTTTTTTTTAGTTAAAATAAGGCACAAATATGCCATACCACATGAACTTAGATGAGAAGGTGAAGACATATATGGAAGAATTTTAAATATTTTCTTAAAAATCATATTTTTCTCCATTTTATCTTTCTCTTAATGACTAATGAAATTTATTAACTCTTTAATAAGCTTCTTATCATGTGAATTTAACAATTATTTTTCCTCCAGTTCCCCCCCATTTCTTAAAATTCCTCATCTCTGACAAAATTCTCACATGCATTGTATCTTTTCTAAGGAGGAGATACCATGCTACCAATAAATATTTCAAGCTAAGGGTGGGAGGGAATAGGTCTAATTTGAGCCAGTTGGCAGAGCAGAGTATTTTTAAATGCCACTGGTCTCAAAATAAATTTAAGTCCTATAAGAAAACCTTATTATGTCAAAACTATGGTGTATATATAAATGTGAGTTATGTAAGATTTTACTCAGCTATTTTTTCCATTACCCTAGATTATATGTAGCAGTTTCATCAAGATTCCCAGAAGCTTAAGAATTATCATGGAAACCAAAGATAATATACTTACATTAATAAACCATCGCTCTCATTTAAATATGTTTTGTTTGTTTGTTTATTTTGGTGGAGGTAGCCTAGACCTATTATTTCATTTGTGCAGGCAATCTCTGGTGAGGAAATTCCTTCTACCAATATAGATTAGCTACTGTTATGCAATTTAGTCTTAGAAAGCTTTCCTGGCAGCACTAAGAGATGAAGTAGTATCATAAGATTAAAGTCTTATAAAAATATTTCACAACATAGTAAGCATCAGAGGTAGGATTTGAATTCAGGTCCTCTGACTCCTTAACTAGTATGTTTTGAACTACATTTTATTATACCTTACACCAAATCACAATGTCAATCTTTGTCAGAGGTTGGACTTGAACCTGGGTTTTCTCTACTTTAAGGGCAGCTCCTTATCCACTAGACCTTAGAACAATAGCTGACAATTTAATTTATGCTTATGATAAATTATTCCTGTTGTGCATATTTTGTACAAATTTATATGTATACAGAGTTTACCCAATAGAATGCAAGCTTTCCAGATCAAGAGCAATTTCCTTGTCCTTTTATACTAGCACCTTGCTAAAAGTCTGGAACAGAGTAGGAGCTTAAATAAACCTCTGGCTTGATTGAGTGATTACTCCTCTCTGTTCAAAAAGTGGGGAGGAATGAAGGATGGACAGAGAAAATAGAAATAATAAATTTCTGTGTTCCTAGCTGCCCAGTGGAATTATGAGAACAACATCATGTTTCTTTTCTACCACTAAATCAAAGCAAAGGAGTATAAGGAGAAGAGGTAGATATTCTGCCATATCCAAAAAGTCACATAGCCTTTTCCACCAAATTTACCATCAATTATTTGCTACCTTGTACTTGTGCAATTTATTTTTAAACCCATGTGGGACTTTACATTTATATTCTGGTAATCCAATGGCTTTGTTAACTCATCAGTTTGAGAACCCCTCAACCAGCACAGATCACAATTGAACCATTACTTCTTATTCAATTGAATTTTTATCCATTCCCTTCTATAAATCCTTTACACAGTATTTCAAAAGCAGCAAAGATTTTGAAGCCTGCAAAGGTGAAACTAGCACCAGATATCTGGAATTTTTAATAGACTATCACTGTGGGAGATTCCCTGTTAATTCCCCATTACCTTCACTGAATGGTAAGTATTAGCTTTTAATTTTCCTACAGACTCACCCAAAGCACCAAAGTATGGGGATAAGAAAATTTATGCCTCTCAAATAATCCCATTAGTTTGGCATAATGGAAATAATAAACAGGCTCTTAGAGCTGTTTTTTATTTGTTTGTTTTTTTCAAGGTGAAATAATGTGGAGAAGAACAGTTTGTTACAATGGCCATGAAGGCAGCTGAAGCAGAATCTACGGAGTGTTTAGAGCTTGGTTTGACATTGAAGATGCCAACATCATCCACTGCATCTTGAGCCATCATGAGTCATCTTGTTTCTGTCCTACCACTTGAGTGTGATGACTCTGGAGAAGAGAGTGAGGTTGACAAATTTGTGCAACTCTGACTCACTTGACTACAATTTATCCATTAGTCAAAAGACATCACTCATACCATTTTACCATTTTATCTATCTCAAAATCTTGTGGAGACAGGCAAGTGATGAAACAGCAGGTGGGGATACACTAGGAGCTGTAGTCACAATACTGAAAACAACCTGCCCAGTTCGTAGGGTCATCTTCTCATTGAAAACAACAGTGGGATTCAGCAGACCTCTGTGTGTCTGAGCAACCTTTTAAAGACTGAACTGCTCACCTACTGGTGTGAGAAACTGACTAGAAAATGTGCACTAAAAATTGTCTGTTTACCCAACCCTGGCCTGATTTTCATGGCAGGCAGTGAGTCCCACTGTGAGGTCAAAACACACAAAAAAAAAAATACAAAAAAAATCTGCAATCCCTATTCCACTCACCCTTGGCACATGGAATGTGCACGCAAATGGAGAAGTTTAGAATGTTATGGATACATTCACTTAATTTGGATTTGTACTTTCCAGGGATGTACACATTGATAATGAGTTTGGCACATGCATTACCAGAACTAGCTCAGTGTTTGGGAGACTCCAAAGGAAAAAATGGTTGAGAAGAGGTATTAGACTGACTACCATATTGAAGATCTACATAGTCATTGTTCTAACTTCATTGTGGTATACCTGTGAAACCTAGACAGTATACTAAGATCATGACAGGAAACTGAATTGCTTTCATTTGAATTGTCTTAGGAAGATTCTGAAGATCACCTGGCCAGATAAGTGTAGCAGCAAGCACCCCGGCGTCCTCAGGGTTTGCTGCCACCACAGGTTCTTGGATCTGCTTTGTTAAAGGAAAGCAACTCAAAATGGGTTAACAAGCTTACTTTAATCAGTCAGACATATATCATTTACCTTGTTCAGGGGAAAAAGGTCAGCACCCCGAACTTCAAAGTATACAGGCAGAATTATCAAGACAGAAACAGATCAAGTAGACAGATTTCCAAACTGTCCAACCATTACATCCATACCCAGTCAACATCTGGGTTTCCACATCTGGGTTTTTCAAAGCCGGGGGGCTCTGGACAACGGCTTCCCAGAATACAGATCAAATCACAGAACACTTCTCAAAGTGAGCCCCCAAAACAAAGCCTCACATCAGGGCTTATATATCCTTCTCCTGGCTCAGAGAATGTAACAACCTTTTGGACCCACTGGCCAATCAAAAAGTATCTACTGAAAAACAAGCCTCCCACCCCAGGCTTCAGGTGCACTTTAGCCTAGGGGCAGGGAAGATCTTCCAAATTTGCATTCCCATTACAATAAGAAACCAGACACTGAGGGCCTTTCTCAAACTAAACTGCCAAGCATTCAAACTCTGTTTCAGAGAGTGCAACTCTGATGGACTGACTATGTTGTTAAAATGTAAAACATACACTTGCCAAAAATATTATTTTATGGAGAACTCATGCAGTATAAGTGTTCACATGGTGGTGAGAAGAAGTGATACAAGAACACTCTTAAGGTCTCTCTTAAGAACTTTGAAATTGATTATGTGACATGGGAGACCATGGCATAGGAACACTTAGCATGACATTCCAACATCAGAGGTGGTGGTGTGCTCTATGAGCAAAGCATAATTGAAAAAGCTCAAAAGGAAATGTAGGATGTGCAAATTTGGAAAATTCATTCCAAAAGTTTATATGGACTATTTGTGCCAAGCTCTGGTAGAGCATTCAGAGTATGAATTTGTGTAATCAACCACAGTTGGACATGCTGTAACTTGACTCTTGCATAGTGATGTCTGAGAATGAAGGACAACAACCAAGCAACTAATGTACTCATTCAAGGCAGTATATGGAATTTTACCCAGTGACAATGAAAATCCAGTATTTATTTAATTGGGAATAGATTCCATCTCTTCAGAAGCACCATACATTGACAATTTCCCTCAAATTCTTCCAGGATGACCAACAGGTCCTATTTTAAATGGTATTCTATATAGTAGGAAGGAAATTTGGGTGATATCAGATTAAGGCCAAAGCTATGCAGAAGTGGAACATGATATTTTATGAGATCAAATGTAACCTAACAATGAAATTCTTCACACATGTAATTATAGAATAATAGATGCATAGACTTAGGGATAAAAAGTAAGGAACTCATTAGTTATCAAAGTTAACTATGCAAGGAAATGAGGAGTCATGTCAAAATTTACAGGCTACGAATTTTTATAACCCCCCCCCAAATGGAAGAAGACAGAACTTGAACAAAATTATACATATTATGTTCACTAATTATTTTTTTTTTGCTTTTTGGAGGGCAGAAGGTAGGGGAATTTGGGTAAAGTGACTTGCCCAAGGTCACACAGATAGTGGGTTTTTTTTTTTTTTTTGGTATGTGTTAAATGTCTGAGGCTGGATTTGAACTCAGGTCCTCCTCAATCCAGGGCGGGTGCTCTATTCACTGTGCCACCTAGCCACACCTATATTCACTATCTTTCAGGAATTTAGGTGACAAATATCTATATTTGAAATGGAAAGGCAGTTATTGTGCAAATTGGTGGAAGACTTTTTTTTTGTTTGTTTGTTTGGTCCAATTATGTGGCATGATTTTGGCGGATAAAATAGCAGCCCAGATAAAATTTTAACTATGGGTTTAGTTATGTGAAGAGAAGTGGTTGCCCACCACATAAGAGAGCTTAAATCTTGCTACCACCTTGGTTGGGAGTGCAGTTGGTCCCTGGAAGACTCAATGTGGGGGCAGTGCTAATGCTGAAAGGAGAAAGTTTTTTTCTGTCAAGAGACAAATTCTTTCTCTGAGTTGCTAAGGAAAATAAGTGGAAATAAGCATTCATGGCTATTACATATTGTTTCCTTTTAAAGAGTCAGTGTCTAATTTATCATTAAAATTATGTAGTTATTGTGAGCATTGTATGAAATATTAAATAGAAATCACAAGAATATTTCTTTTTTGTCAATATGATTGGGTAAAAATTTATTAAGTGCCTACTCTATACAAACCTTTGAACCAACTCAGATGCTCACCTGGCCAACAAAGTCTTTGCTCAAATGCCCTACCAAAAGTGTAATACAGCTTTGTGAATGTGGGTAAAATGCCATTCACTCTTTTGGCTGCTGTGTCATGCTGTGGACTCACATTGATCTTGTGGTCCACTCAAATCTCCAGATCTTTTTTCAGACAAATTACTTTCTAAACACACTTCCCCACCTTGCTCTTGTGAAGCTTATATATGAAACCCAAGTGTAAGACTTTACATTTGCCCATACAGAATTCCATTTTATTTAGTTTGACCAAATATTCTAAGCAGTTGAAATAATTTGGCATCCTTGTTGGGTCTATTTGGATGCAATGTGTTTGCTGTCCTTCCTTGCAAACTTGATAAGGGTGCCATACGGCTCTTCTAGGCAGTGTAGTGTAGCAGATAGAGCAATGATTCCAGAGTCAGGATGAACCCGGATTCAAATCTTGCCTCTGACACAAACTGACTGTTTGACCCTGGGCAACTCACTTAACTTCTCAGTGCTCTCAACCACCTCTCTGGATTGGCTCAGAGGCTCCCTGCCTCTCTTAGCTCTTTAACTCTCTCCTAAGTTTTGGGCTGTTTCCAGTCTGGTTTTGGGCTTTGATGGGGGGAGTTTCCTCATCAGGAGTTCCTACATCCATGATTGTGGACCGAAAGAAAAATGGCTATCTATAGTCTACTTCATCCAAACGATTGATAAAAGGGAGTCAATAGCCCAGGGACAGGTGTAGATCCTTGGGAACTCCACTGGAGATGCTCTTTTGATATGGCAGGGAGCCACAGACTATTCAGCCAGAAAAATGTACTGTTGTCTAATCTGTACTTTTCTACGCTATATACAGGCTGCCTGACTCCTCTTCTTAATGCAGGTCTCTGACCATGTCACTCATCCCACCCGCACTCAAAGTTCAATCTCCTTAGGGTAGCATTCAAGTCTGGCCCCCCCCCCAATGTTATGCCCAATTATCTGTCAACATGAACCCTATACTATACATCAGTCTAGGTAGATGACCCTTCTTTTTTCCCCATTTATTTATTTATTTTTAGTTTTCAACATGCATTTCCACAAGATTTTGAAATTCAAATTTTTCTCCCCATCTTTCCCCTAACACCCACCCCCAAATAGTGAGCCTATTGAATATCCCTTCCCCCAATCTGTTCTCTCTTATATTCTCCCTCATCCCCACCCCACCCCAAATCATAAGAATGTTAATGAATGATATTCAGGCTTCAAAAGAAATCAGCTACGCAAGCCATATTATTGTTGTTGTTGTTTTTGTTGTTGTTGTTTTGTAAAAATGAGACTTTAATATTTGAATGATTGTAGAAAAAGCAACTGATACATGGAGAAGTTTACTGCTCTGCATACAGACAGACATTTAAGTTTTTTCTTCCTCTTGTCACAAATGAGATATAAGTAAAATTGCCTATTTTAAGAATCTAGAATTTGCTGCATGTGAAGTTTGCTTTGTATCTGACCACATAGGTCGATGCTTCCCAAAGGAAGCATTTCATTTCCAATTGCATGTATATTATTATTTTTGAGATATATTTGTTGTTTGCTATTTGTGAATCAATTTTCATCAGCTTATTGTCTAGGAGAGGAGATTCATAGATTGTAACACCAGCTCCCCTGGTCCCCACTGCCTAGAATTAGACAAGTTAAATATTACTTTTCACTACTATTCTCCAATACCATTAAGACATTTGAGGGTGTTTAGTATCTCTATTTTTGCTCTAGACATCAAGGATGTTTTTTACCTCAATTGTAGGGAGTGCCCCCCACCATACCTTTCTTCCATGTACCCACTAAACAATTAAATTAGCTTTTATAAAGTTATATTTACATTTAAAAAATGTAATTACAAATATATGTGGGGCTTAATCCTACCACATGTACCAAGTCAATTTCTATAAAGGAGAAGGGCATTAGCTTCATAGATTAATTCTTTCCCATAGAGCATAGTCCCAAACTCCAAATTAAGGTTCTCCCCCACCCCCAGGCTCAAATTCTAAGCAACCTGACTATTCAAGGCTTTGATCAAAGAACATAACACATTCTTTCATATGAGCAAACCACGCTGCACAGTTCTGTACTAGTCTCACTATTGATTGCATACTTCTTCAGAGGGACCTTGTGAATATCCTTGTATCACCTTTTACAGCCCCATGTGATTGCTTGCCTTGTGTGAGTTCTCTGTACAATAATCTTTTAGTCAAGTTTATGTTTGCCATTGGAACAATGGAGCTACTCTCTGCAAAAGGGTTTGAATGCCTGGCATTCAGATCAAGAAAGGACCTCAGTGTCTAGCATCTTATCTTGTCAGGTTATCTTCAGAATCTTCCTAAGAAAATTCAGATAGAAAAATTCAGTTTCTTACTATAGCTCTGATATACTGTGCAAGTACAAGTATTCACAGTACTGAGGTCAACACAATGGTTCTTTAGACCCCCAGTTTGATGGCAGTCTAATACCTATTCTTTCCCTCCCTTTCCTTAGGAATGTCCTTAAATAGTTAGCTAGCTCTAGTGATGTGTGTGTCATCCTCATGATCTATGGGTACATCCCTAGAAAATAAACTGCCAAGGTAAGAGAACATATGCAGAGAGCATTCATATTTCTTAGTGATGTGGTTCTGACTGGTGGAGAACCTTTGTTTTCATTGTGTTAACTTTTAGGTCAAGCAGAGAATCTCTCAGCCTTAGAGGCTGAATGGAATGCACAATCATTTGTGAACAAAATGTCACACACCAACATATCTTCTACTTTGTCTTAGTTTGTAGCCTTTCAAGTTAAATAATTTACTTCTAATGTGGTAACTGACCTTGATGTCTTTTTCATTCTCATGGGAAGCATCCAATAACATTGCTTAAAACATCATACCAAAAACAAGCACACAGCCCTGTTTCCCTACATTAATGACTGGGAAAGCGTGAGAGCATTGTCTATTATTCAGAAAACTTGCAAGCATGCCATGTTGAAATTACCATATAATATTGATGAACTTCTCAGAAAAACCAAATTTTGCCATGATCATCCATAAACTTTTACAACTGAGAGTATCAAATGTGGTCATCAGGAAAAAAAAACATGGTGTACAGAATTTTTTTCTCCTCCTGGATTTTCTTCTGGAGTTGATGGACATCAAAGACAGTATTGATCTACTATTTCTTGGTCCTTTTTGAAGCCATACTAGCTCTCAGGTAGATGACCATCTTCCAGGTGAAGGATCAGTGTATTAAAGACCTCTCTGGAAAGAATTTTCCAAACAATGAGAGAGAGAGAAAGAGAGAGAGAGAGAGAGAGAGAGAGAAAGAGAGAGAGAGAGAGAGAGAGAGAGAGAGAGAGAGAGAGAGAGAGAGAGAGAGAGCTTCCTATGACTGTCAAAGGACTATTTATGTTGCCAGCATGGCTTGCTCATATCAAAGATGGTGTTATGTTCTATGAACAAAGAAGAATGGCAATAGCTCAAAAGAAACATGAGATACACAAATTTTGAGACATCTCCTTTTCAGATGTTCACATTAACTATTTATGCCCAACTTATCATAGAAACCTCTGATATTGTATTGATCTGATCAGTCACAGTTAGGCACTCTACCTAAACTCTAATATAGTGATTCAACAACCAGTGATTTCCCTTTGAGATTAACTTCAATATATCCCATATATGTCCTGTTGCATATAGCTATATGGTCATTTTTTCAGATATAAGAATATGAGCTCCTTGCAAGCAGGGACTGGCATTGCTTTTCTTCCTATTCCCAATACATATCACATAACTTGGCACATACACTAAGTGATTAATAAGTGCTGTTTGTCTGACTGACTCTATAAAATGATTTTTAAAGCATTTCCTAATATTGTTCATTTATGTATTATGTAATCCCTGGAAACAGAGACTCAAAAAGGCAAATGACTCCAAGACCTCATAACTGTTAAAGTCATTGCAATGACTATCAGAAAGACCTGAATTACTGGAGATCATTTTTTTTCCTCAGTGATATATATTTTTTTAAAGAATCTTGTGTTAAGAGCTACTTTTATGGATGTTGTAGAAACAAAAGTTATCCAAATGATTGGATCATTATTGAGTAACCTCAGGGAATTATAAGGATTGGAAATATAACTGAAATTTATTCCTGAGTACAACATCAAAATCAATTCTCATCTAATGCAGCTGGTAAATACTTACAGATAGCATGTTCCAGCCCTTAGCACTTTAAATAGAAAAAACCCTGAAGGTACTTAGAGATGATGGGAAATCTTCCCTACTTGCCTTATCTTCCAATATGAGTAGCATCAGATAATGATCCTAGTTTCAAGATATAGGCTGTCATTATTTCTGTGGAATTATATCAGTAGCATCTGATGACTTCTATATACCTCTTTGGGACTTACTCATTTCACTGCAAGGTTTTCACTAAATTTTTTGAAGTATAAAATATTTTGTCCAGGCTTCTTTCCAGTTATGGCCGTCTATGATTTTATTGTATTTTTACATTAAATTATTTTTATTTGTTGATTTTTATTTAAAGTTATTAAAGTGCATGTATTCAAAGTGATGAAATACATTCTGATGATCATACTATAAACAATCTTTACCTGTGACATATTTCTCACCGACGGAGATTCTAAAGGGAATTATTTATTTGAGAAGAAAGCAGAGAGCCTAATTAGCTATAGCTGATTCTGACAGGAAAGATGTACACTAGACAATATCAGTGATTATTGAGAGAATGGAATTCATACTGAAGGATCTTGATGGAGAGCAATGACTGTCTTTGAAAGAATAACTTGTGATATGATATGCCTGTTCACCTAGAACCACATAGGATTCTCTACATGAGAAAAGTATGATGAGAGAGCATGCTGAACAGCATTATACAAAAGTTCACATTCTCATGCTATCATGCAACTAACTCATAAAATTATAATTTATCATGGTAACTAGGATTTCTATTGAATATATATATATATATATATGTATTTCCAGTATTCTATGAATCACATAAAATTATGAGTTATTATTATTATAAATACTGAGAGATGTAAAAATTTCATATTAAACTATTCAAAACTTAATGAATACCCCCATAGGAAATGAATACAAGATAGCAATACATATTATATCCATTTCCTATAGAAGTTCATTGATATTAAACAATAGCTACAATGAAGACAAAAGAGCACAGAGAATATTTTTTTTCCTCAGACATGATTCCCTTGCCAAAAATAGAGACAAGGCAAAAAAGGGCAGTATCAGTTTATAATAAAAAGTAGTTTGCAAAATTAATGTGATGGAAGTCTATAAATGGAATCTATGTGGGGGAAAAACTGCTTCATTGATGAAAGTAGAATCATTGCATTGGAATTCTGATATCAACATCCACATAGTGTTAAATGGAGGAGAGAGATTATAGAACAGTGGTAGAGTACTTGAGTGCACATCAAGAGGTTTGAATCTGGCTTACTCCAGGGATTTTAGGGGCACTCAAGTTAAGTGGATATGGTACAAGGCTTATAATAGATTCAAATACTACTTCATCTAATTATGAGGCTTTTGGCTATAGGCAAGTCCATTAATTTCATTGAACCTTAGTTTTCTCATTTATAAAGTTAGAGAATTGTACTTTTATTTAAAGTCACATCCAGCTCTAAATCTATGATTCTATTAGTCAATTCCAACTCTTAATCTACGATCTTATTATCCTATGAAGTGGTAATAACATTAAAGAAATCAAAGAAAAAGAAGATTAATCATGTCAGACTAAGTATACATGTAGGAAATCTGTGCTGGAGAAGCATAATTTTGAGGGAAGTAAATGAACTCTCATTATATCTGAAATTGGAAGAGATAAAAACACCAACTGGAACAACTGATAGATGTTATTAGTACAAAAATAAATGATCAATATAAAATCAATTAACCTATTTTCTTATCTACAGAATGATATCTAGCATTTATGTACTGTTTTAATCTTTGCAAAGCAGTTTACATATTTATCTCCTAAAACAAAAGTATCTACAGAAAATATTGAGAGCAAAAAAGATGAAAACTGGAAATAGCATAGAGAAAGAGCCAAGATGGTATAGTAAAAGCAGGGACTTGCCAAAGCTCTCCCACAAAGCTCTCCAAATACCTTTTTAAACATTACTCTAAACAAATTCTAGAGCAGAAGAACCTACAAAGGGACAAAGTAGAACAAATTTCAAGTCCCACACAACTTGGAATATTAGCAGGAAAAATCTGTCACACCAAAGAACTCATATTCTTATGTCTGAAACAATCCATAGTGCAGTACAAGCCACACCAATACAAATCAGGCCCCAGTAAACCTGGAACAGACCTTGGGGTGACTGCATCAGTGGTAGTAGAGGTGGTTTCCAGATCTCTTATCCCACAGACAAAAGAGACAATTTAGGAGGTCAACAGAAAATGTTCATAGCACCCACACGAGAGTGGAGCTCAGTCCCTCAGAAGTGACACCAATACAGCCCCTGTCTCAGGAAACCAGGAGTAGGTCTTGGGAGTGACTATATCATTAGCAGCAGTGGCTTGAAATATGATATTCCAAAGGGATAAAGGAGATAAAATCATAAACAAGAATCACCTACGCAGTTCTTTCCAGGCTAGGGATACAGTGCCTTCCTCTTTTCATCTTGGCTCTGACCAGGCAAAGGATACAGTGAAATGTTGGAACCATTAAGATCCTTCACCCCGTCATCCTGACTCTGCCTGAGCTAAGACTGCAGCGAAAAGTTAGAAGAATAGTAGGGAATTTGTGTTAATCTCCTCTACCTGGCGAAAAGCTACATTGGAACCCCACTAGCAACAGCCTGAGATCCCTAGGTATCCTGAAGCACACCCCTCACCAAAACCCCCTCTTCAATGCTCCCAGCTATAACCTCCTGGCACTCCCCAGTTCTTAGTCCCTCCTATACAAGGAGCAGTGTCCTCTTTCTTCTCCCTTCCCAAATTGACCACCCCCACAACCATGGTCTACTACTGTGGGGAGATGAGAAAAGGAGAGGAGAAAATGAGGTGAGAAGTCCACCAGCTTCTACACTTAGTAAGATCAATCATTTTTATACTTAATTTGGGAATGAAATTAATGTCATCTTACTGTTTGCATTATTATTGTATTTCTACACTGTATATTGCAAACCTTGAGCAATCATTGTGAGCCAGAAATGGTGTTAGAGAAAGCAACTTTTGGTCTAAATTTAGTTAAAACTAAAAGACTGTGAAAAATTTTGTTTAATCCTGTCTTAAAGCTAAAACAAGATGGCTCTCACTTATAAACATTGTAATATTTTTAAATAAGTTATTTGGGATTATTGTTACAATGTTAAAATTTAAAACTGATCCCCAGCAGCTGTAAGGGCAGACACTCCCTACACTCCTCCCTTAAGAAGATGGTCAAAGTTACCTCCAATGTATATATAGTGCTATAGGGGATGACTGGAAGCCACATGTGCCTGCTGCCATATACCAGGATCCTAAAAATAGAATATGGGAACCCGGAAAGACATCTTGGCAAGGAAAAAGAAAAAAAAATCAGTTTTGAAAATAAAGGGACTTGCCACACATAAAGTATGTGATTTTTATCAGTTCAGAAGAAGAATATCATTGGGTGGGCAAGAAGATCAGCCCCCTCATTGGGGTCCCTATTCATTTCTCCTTACTCGTAAACTAGCCAGATCCCCTAGAAACCATCTGGCGGGCAAGGTCATCAGCCTCAGGAAAAAACTAAAAGCTTGTTTGAGTTATGGAGTCCCTAAGCAAAGAACTCGACTTACTGAGAGAAGTAAGAATATAGGTAAACTTTTATTGCTTATTTTATTTCCATGAGAGTAACAAAAGCATTTGTGTCAAGACCTAAGCTGTGATTGGTGAGACTTGCCATTTGAGGTAAAAGCCATTGGTACTGCAACTAGTTTTATTTTGAATTTGAATTAAGATACAGTTGCTTGCATTAAATCAGTATAAATGCCACAAAATAATCAGAGGGAATGTGATCCTGCTACAAGTGAAGCTTTGCTTTTGGGAAAAGCCAAGAGGACAATTTTGGCCTCCTTCTACAATGGGAACCTCTTGGCTCAGTTCCCCATTGTCTTCCTTTGAAAAGGAATGTTTTCATCTGGCTATTCCTGGACCTGGCTATGAGATGAATTTGAAGTGAATCATCTGTATTCAAACAGAGCTAAGGATGTTTTATCCTATTGAAACTAGCATGTCCCTGCATTTTCCTTTTATGACAAATTTCTTTAATTAGAATAAGTGGTCAGTAAAAGATAGTCAAAGTACAATGCAGGTATGTGAAATTTGCTGTTCTCAATCTGAATGTGTAGTCATTCCATATACCAAACAACTGTGTAAGATAATACACAGGCTTGTCATCTCCCTACCTGCATAGGAGAGTGAAAATTTAAATCCCTGTAATAGAACATTTTTTTTCTTAATGACATAGGAATAACTAGACAAAGGGAAAAGAACCCTATGAAACAATGGTGCAAACATGAGTTAATCATTATCCCATATACCAAGGCTGGGAAAAATCTGAGCTACTACAGTGTGTGTTAGATCTGAGCTATTCAGCCTAAAATTATATTCCTTTCCATAGTCTACATAATTTGGTAAAAAAGGTACTTGGGCTAGTCAACTTCCTGTTACCAGATATATCTGTCTTTCACCTTATATCTTGGACCCTGCATATTGAACTTCCCTGTTAGATTTGTGTCTCTCAGATTAAAAACCAATTCACCTACAGTTGGCAACAAATAGTGGATATCAGTCTATACTTATCCATCATCCCCTGAATGCAATCTATGGGTCCCTCAGGAACCATTGGGACAGGAACAGCTCTACTATCATTTTCAGCCTGAGGAAACTACAGAAGCTGAGACCCCTTCTCTCAAATGAATTAGGCTCCCAACTTTTTGAGGGGGGAATGATGGAATATCTCATTGGAAAAAAAACACTGACCTGGAAAATAGATCCAGGAGAGATAATTTTAAAATTATTGGGATACCTGAAAGTCATGATCAGAAAAAGAACCTAGAAATCATCCTTAAAGAAATTCTCAAGGGAAACTGCCCTGATGTTTTAGAATCAGAGGGCAATATAGAGGTGGAAAGAGTCCACCGATCACCTCCTGAAAATGGTCCCCAAAAGAAATCTCCTAGGAATATTATAGTCAGGTTCCAGGGTTCCCAGATCAAGGAGAAAATATTAGAAGCAGCTAGGAAGAAACAATTTGATTATTGTGGAAACACAATCAGGATAACTCAGTACCTGGCAGCTTCTACACTGATGTACTAAAGGGCTTGGAACATGATATTCCAGAGAGCAAAGGAGCTGGGATCAAAACCAAGAATCACCTGCCCATCAAAACTGAGAATCATGTTCCAGGGCAAAATATGGTCATTCAGTGGAATAGAGGACTTTCAAGCATTCTTGATGAAAAAACCAGAGTTCAATAGAAAATTTAACATTCAGATACAAGAAGCAATAGAATCTTGAGAAAGTAAACAAGGAAAAGAAATCATAAGGAACTTATCAAAGTTGAACTACTTATATTCCTACATGGAAAAATGATAATTGTAACTTATGAAGCTTTTCTCATTATGAGAATAGTTGAAGGAAATAGAATGTATATATGTGTGTATGCATGTATATATGGACAGATGAATACATTTGTGAGTAGATGCATATACATCTACAGGCATACATAGACAGAGGGCACAGGACCAATTGAATAGGAAGGGATCATACTTAAACAGTGAAATTAAGAGGTGAGAGAGAAATATAATGAGAGGAGATGGGGAGAGACAGAATGGGGTAAATTATCTTATATAGAAGAGGCAAGGGAAAATTGTTACAATGGAGGGGAAGAACAGGAAGGCAAAAGGGAATGAATCAACCTTATTCTCATTGAATTTGGCTTCAGGACGGAATGACATAGACACTAAATAGAGTATCTCACCCTATAGGAGAGTAGTGGGGAAGGGGAAGAGAGGGGAGATAATGGAAGGGAGGGCAGGCTTGAGGGTGGATGGGAAGTTGGAATAACCCACTTTGAAAAGGGAAAGGATCAAAGTAGAGAATAGAACAAGTGTGTGTGTGTGTGTGGGGGGGGTTTGGATAGGGTAGAGGGAAATATAGTCAGTCTTTCACAATATATTCACTATGGAAATATTCTGCATAGCTACCAATGGACAACCTATATTGCATTGCTTATCTTCCCAGTAAGGGTGGGTGATGAGGGAGGAAGGGAAAGAATCTGGTATCCAAAGTTTTAAAATCAAATGTTTAAAAAGATATAAAAATATTATTATTAATATTTTACATGTAACTGGGAAATGAGATATACAGGCACTGGTGCATAGAGATCTACCATGCCTTACTGGAATGTCAAATGGGGAAAGGGGGAAGATATGGGAGAGATCATATTGGGGAAGGGGATATTCACTAGGGAAACTGTTTTGGGGTGGGGGTAGGGAAAATTGGGGAGGAAATTTGTAACTCAAAATCTTGTGGAAATGAATGATGTGAACTAAAAAATAAAAAGGAGAGGAGAATAAAAAGAAAAGTATGTATGAACTTCTTCACCGGTTTGGCCTTCCAATTGGACATTCCAGGAAGAAGAGGGCTCACGGATGGGTCTGCCCTCTGCCCTGGTTTTTCACTGGTGCCTTTCTGTTGCCACTTTCCACTCTGTGTCAATGGAATGTCTGGGGCAGAACTTCAATATTGCAAAGTCAAAGCAATCCCTTGCCCAACCTTGGCCCTAAATGTTTGCTTTTCATCAATGCCCAGCCCCCCTCCCCCATTATGTTGGTCTAGCCCGTCTCAATCCTGCATTCTAGCTTCCTCTTGTAAGGGAACCTAGGTATCAGCCCCTGCATGAGATGCTTTCTGCCCACTATGACAATGTCTCCATCACCCCGCTACCAGGCACCAATTGTGAGTGAAGGGTTCAAATGTGAGTCAAAGGTTTGACTCTTGACATAAAGAAGTGCGGATTGAAACAACCCCCAATTTTGTGAACATCCTCCATCTCTCCCCATCATAGGAGAGCTTCCTATGAAACCTGCCCGAAGCTCAACAAAGCCTGCCTAGGCAGTAAACTTACCAAGTAAACATACCCAAACCTACTACGTGAAAGCCATAGCCCGCCCCTGTTCAGTTCTCAAAATAGATTTGTGAACATTACAGTTGGGCAAGAAACTGACCACTGTGCAACAATCATTAAGCAATGGTAACATTTATGTTGTGGCTTTTGTCTATATAAATCCTGAGATTTATATGCTTGGGGCTGCCTGACCTGGTTACATGACACCTGGTAGTCCAAGGATTAATTATGCTCCACAATAAAAACATCATCTAAAATGATTAATGGTCTCATCTTACTATTCTTGTTAAAATACCATCCATGGTATGGTGATTAAACATTCTTGTCATGCAGCCCTTCAATTGGCTAGCTATTGTGGTCCTGTCTGTTTAAGAGAGATAGGTACTGTGGTCCTGTCTTGGCCTAGATGGATGGTGTGATTGTGATTACTTGTTTCTGTGGGAATAGGTTTGAGGGCAATAACTAGGTAGAGGCAGTATCTGGGTTCCCATCACTTGGACACAGTTGATGTTTCTGTGGGAACTTAGAGTTCAGGGACACACCTTGTTCTTTTTATAATTATTTATTTTTTAAATTGAATTTTATATTTATTTTTAATTTACATCACTTATTTACACAAGATTTTGAGTTACAAATTTTCTCCCCATCTTTCCCCTACAAACTACCCCAAATTAGCAATCCCACTGTATAGCCCCTCTCCCAATCTGCTCTCTCCTATATCCTCTCCCATCTCCCCTCCAACTTTCTAGTAGGGCAAGATGGATCTTTATACCCCAGTGCCTGTATACCTTATTTCCCAGTTGCATGTAAAAAAATAATATATATATATTTTAAAACATTTGATTTCAAAACTTTGAATTCCAGATTCTTTCCCTTGCTCCCATCTCCTCTCATTATTTTCCTCTCACCTCTCAATTTCACATTTTAAGTATCATCTCTTCCTATTCAATTGTTGCTGTGCCCTCTGTCTATGTATTCCTGTACACATATAAACACACACTCACAAATTTATTCATATGAATATATACCCTCCTACATAGACATATATATGTATGTATATGTATATGTGTTTATATATGTATATATATATGTCCCCACAAACACCCATTTATATTCCCTTCAACTATTCTAATACTGAGAAAAGTTTCATAAGTTACAATGATCATTTTTCCATATAGGAATATAATATTTCAACTTTGATAAATTCCTTATGATTTCTTTTTCCCTGTTTACCTTCTCATGCTTGTATTGCTTCTTGGATCTGAATGCCAAATTTTCTATTCAACTCTGGCTTTTTCTTCAAGAATGCCTGACATTTCTCTATTTCATTGAATGACCATATTTTCCTGTTTCTCTGAGAAGGTGATTCTTGGTTTTAATCCCAACTCCTTTGCTCTCTGGAATATCATATTCCAAGCCCTTCAGTCCCTTAGTGTAGAAGCTGCCAGATCTTGTATTATCCTGATTGTGTTTCCACAATATTCAAATTGTTTCTTCCTGGCTGCTTATAATATTTTCTCCTTGATCTGGGAACTCCAGAATAATATTCCAAGGTCAAGTTTCCTTGAGAATGTATTGAAGGATGATTTCTAGCTCCTTTTTTTGATTATGGTTTTCAGATAGTCCTATAATTTTAAAATGATCTCTCCTGGATCTATTTTTCAGGCCAGTGGTTTTTCCAATGAGATATTTCACATTGCCTTCTATTTTTTTTCTTTTGTTTGGATCTGTTTAATAGTATCTTGATGAAGTCACTCGCTGCTATCTGCTCCAATATAATTCTGAATGAACTATTCTCTTCAGAGAGCTTTTGAGATTCTTTTTCCATCTGACAAATTTGGTTTTTCATGGCATTCTTTTCCTCATTGCCTTTTAAACGCTCCTTTGCCATTTGAGTTAGTCTGTTTTTTTTTAAGGTGTTATTTGCTTCAGTCAGGTTGTTGACTCTCTTAATGATTTTCTTGCATCGTTCTCAGTTTTCTTCCCAATTTTTCCTCCACTTCTTTTATTTGGTTTTCAAAATCCTTCTTAAGCTTCTTTATGGCCTTTAACCAGTTCATATTTTTCTTTGAAGCTTCTGGTACAGGAGTTCAGACTTCATTGTCTTCCTCCTGTTACATGCTTTGATCCTTTTTGTCCCCAAAATATGAATCTAAAGTTTGGTTGCTCTGCTTGCTTTGCTTCCTTTGTTTGCTCGTTGCCAATCAATTACTTGACTTTTGAGCTTTTTGCCACAGTAGAACTCTTCTTTCAGAGAGGAGAGATTTGTCCCAAATCACTGAGGTTTTCACAGCTACCAGAGCTATTAGTAGAGTGCCCTCTCTGAAACTTCCTCTGGCTGTGGCACACTGGTCACACTCCCCAGGACGCCTATCTTATTCAGTGATCCAGATACAAGCAGGTTAAAGCAAGAGCAATTACCCATCAGAATGGGTGCTTGGTCCCCCTACAATCTGGAAGCCCAGAGCTCTGAAGCAGATACTTGGCAGTGGCTGTATGACCACCAGTCCTCAGCCACTTCTCCCTCTAGGGGGAAGAGGCAGACCACACTCTTGCACCCCCTTTTCCCAAAGTCCACACTGACCTCCCACTTTGTTTTTGGCATTTATGGGTTGATGATTCTGGAAACCACCATAGCTGCTGGTGTTCCATTCTCCCAAAATCCCTCCAGCCATGGCTGGTTGGGCGCTGCCCTAGGGCTAATACCATGGACTTAAGCAAGGCTGGGCTCTGCTCCCAGCACACTGCAATGGATCCTTCCTGCCATCCTGCTAGGCCTACTTCATCAGGAGATTTGTTTCTCTCTGTCACTTTGTGGGTTCTGTAGCCCTAAATTTTGTTTAGAGTCATTTTTTATAGGTATTTGAGGTGGTTTTGGGGGAAGTACTTTGAGTTTTCCTGCTTCTATGCCTCCATCTTGGCTCTGCCACCTATGCATGACACACTTTGTTCTGGTGAGCAATGAGGCATATATGAAGAAGTTGGGATATTGGCAGAAGTGGGCATGGGGGCTAGGTAGGTACAGTGGGGCCTATAATGAAGTTAGAATATTGGGACTAGGGGTAGTTTTATTAAGATTCCATCACTAGGAGAAAGAGAAAGGAAGAGGTAGAATAGGTAAATTGTCTACCATAAAAGATTCACATAAAAACTTTTACAATGAAGGTGAAGGAGGGGAAGATGAAGATGAATGAGTGAACCTTTCCCTTATCAGAATTGGATCAAAGAGGGAATAACATACACACTCAATTGTTATAGAAATCTATCTTATTTACCCTACAGGAAACTGGGAAAGGAAGGGCCTAACAGAAGAGAGGAACTTATAAAAGGAAGGACAGATGGGGGAGGGGTAGTCAAAACAAAACTCTTTTGAGGAAGGACAGAGTGAAAGGAGAGAGAGAATAGAATAAAAGAAGGTTAGGGGAATAAGATGTAGTGAAATAGCAGTAGTAACTGTTAAACATTTTTTGAAGTATGTTTCTCTGATAAAGGCCTCATTTCTCAAACATATAGAGAACTGAGTCAAATTTATAAAAAGATATGAGCCATTCCCCAATTGAGAAACGATCAAAAGATATGATCAGTAAAAATACTCAAATACTATTAATTGGAGAAATGTACACTAAAACAATTCTGAGGTACGGCCTCAGACCTGTTATATTGACTAATAGAAAAGAAAAGGTAAATGACGAATATTGGAGGGAAAGTGGGGAAAATGAGATTTTAATATATTGTTGGTGGAATTGTGAATTGAATTAACCATAATGTACAGTAATTTGCCTTAATGAAGCTTACATTCTATTAATAGTAAAATAAATAAATACAAATATAACAAAGTACAAAAATATATACATAATATATTCAAAGTAAATTTGGGGTTAAGTACTAGCATTTTGGAGAATCATTAATGACCATGTAGGAACTGGAATATGGGCTTGAGTTTTCACAGAATTCAAGGCTTTTAAACTGTAGAAGAGAGAAAAGAATACATTCAGGATGGAAAAATACTGCAAAGGCACAGAGAAAGGAACTGGAATTGTGTAGTGTGAGGAATAGACAGAAAGACACTGTGGTCAGATGTGAGAATAACATGAAGATTATAATGAGACAAAAAAAAAGGTAATTTGTAAAGGTACAATATAAAGGGTTTTGAATGTCAAGTGAAAAAAAGGAATTATATGTTATCATAGAGCCATTAGTGGTTGTTGAGCAATGGAGTCATATGATGTGACATTGCTTTTTTTTTTTAATGTTATATATATGATGGATTGGAGAAAATTGAGCCAGAGAGGTCAATTAGGAGGATATTTTCATAAGTCAAATGAAAAGTGATGAGGCTCTGTACATTTACTCTGTAAATGACTAGAGAAAGAATGTAGATTTGAAAATTATTGAGGTAGAATCAATAATTATGCATTTATTAATAATCTATTACTTTTCAGGAAGTATTCTAGACCCAGATGATTTAAACAAAATGGACATAATATGTATACATATTACATTTAAATTACATTACATACATTTAACTATGTGCATATTCATATATATACTTAAATATGTATATATTTATACATACACACTTAAATATGTATATATTTATATATACATATACAATCTTATAGTGTATATATAAGCAGATATATATATATATATACATATATATATATATATATGATATATTCACTAATGAATGAAAGTAATTTTTTGTTGAGAGAGAGATTAGTAAATGGGATCATATGTGGAAAGACTTCACATAGAAAGTGCTGCATAAAGGTCCTGAAAGAAAAATGGGGACCAAACGAGAAGGAAGTACATTTCAGGCATGAGTGGGATCCAGTCAATGCAAACAGAGATAGAATATAGAGTGTTGTTTGTAAATCGCAGAGGGAAGACCTATTCGACTTGGCCTTCAAGTAAGGGAAATAGAGTAATGAATAATCACCATCAGATTCAAATAAGTTGTGAAAGTCTTTTAAAAGACAAACAGATGAATTTATACTTGACCCTAAATTAATAAGGGGCATATAAGATTATTGATGAGAGGAGTTATAGGGTCAAAAATGCACTTTAAGAAAATCACTTCGGCATCTACATAAAAGAAAAAATGGAATGGGGAGAGATTACAGTCAGGGAAGGAAATTTGGAGGCTAATCTAATAGAACATTGACGTGACAGTGGTCTCAATTATAGGGAAGGCCATATAAAGAGAGAGAAAGGGACAAATATGAGAGATTTCATGTTTATAGAAAGAGCAAGAAATGGTATTTGATTGGATATATGAGATGAAGTTAAGTAAGGATAACACCAAGGTAGCAAACCTGGGTAAATACAAGGATGGTAATGCACATTCCAGAACTAGGAAAAATAGGAAAATAGATGTGTTTTGGGAAAAATGCAAAAGGACCTATTTTTGACATGTTGAATTGAGATGTCTATGGAACATATAGTCATAGAGGTTGAAAATATGTGAATGGATTATGGTTTGTGCCAATGCAAAGCATTTAGACATCAATGAGCTTGCATTCCATTTAACTATAATAATCTTATGTGAAATATTTATTTAAAAAAGGAAATATGCAATTTTATTTAAATTTTGATCCTATCATGAAAACATATTGAAATGATGGGATTATTGTTTTATGGCACTTTACATAGATTAACTAATTGAGGCTCACAACAAACCTGTCATGGAGAAATTATAGATATTATTAATCTTATTACATGGGAAACTGAGACTTAATAAAGTTAAGTGAGTTAATATTGGTCACACAACTAGTAGCATCAGAGAAGGGATTTGAACACTATTGTTTCAGTCTCTAAATCTACTCCTTTATCTACACACTGCCTTTAGAATTACACATTAATGTCAAATGAATAGAAATCAAAAACTTCATAGTAATTGTAACAACAAAGCAATATTTGCAATGCCCATGGTGACTATAAATATTCTGGTATACTTGTGAATCACAAAATGTAACAGGTTCTCCACATGGGAAACAGAGCCAAAGCATTTATTCAAATAACAGATAGATGAGTCCCAAAATCAGAAAGTCAAAGCCATTACAGTAGCCACAAAACTGGACACATAATTAATGCAGTGAACACCCACATCCCAAAACCTTCAAAAGAAAACAGGATCCCTCAGGTAAAGATCCTCCTCTCCTCACTCACCGTAACTGCCTGGCCTCCGTACAGTTTGCTCCCAGCATCTCTGACCCCCTGCAGTTCCTGTACCCCCAAATTTCCTGTCCCTGGCAGTCCAAAGCAGAAGTCCTCAGTAGAAGTTCTCAGAAGAAGTTCTGTCTGGTTCTCTATAGAAGCTCTGCCACAGCTGCTGCTTGTATCTCTGCTTCTGCCACTGCCACTGCTGCTGCTTGTGTCTCCACCCACTGCTGCTCAGCCACATCTGGTTGCTGTGCTGGCTCCAGACTGGCCCTTACTCAGCTCCAGGTCGTCTTTGCCCCACCCCCTCCTGTCATGTCAGCAAGTTCATCACACTGGGGGATTTACAAGTTCTGGGTCTCAAAACCTGACACAATTATGGACCCCAAATTAAAAGTACTAAGTACGTGTCACGCTGCCCATACAAGGGGCATGGAAGATCTTCAAATCCCATTATCATTGCAGTAATCTTCTACATATTTGGAAGGAATAAAGGCATTTTATTTCATTTTTATGGATCTGCCCACAACTAACTAAAAATAAATGTAACTAGTATCAACAATAACATTTTTTTTCCTTTTAAAAAGTACTCCAACTCACCTGTAGTGATACAGGAATGATAAAGAATTTCCAAATATTCTAGTGACCTAGAGTAATTGTAAATTGACCACAAGACCTCAATAAACATTCTAGGATTATGGAGTAAGTTTTCTTGCTTCATGGCAATTGAATTGACATTCTGACTCCTGTTACTAAATGGTTTGTCAAAAAATAAGTCCAAAACTTAATGACTAATGAGTTGAGTTAAGACAGACAAGTAGACAAAACAACTCATTCCCTTCCAACTGTGAACAAGGAATATATATATATATATATATATATTCCCCCTTTTGGAGGGGCAATTGGGGTTAAGTGACTTGCCCAAGGTCACATGGCTAGTAAGTGTTAAGTTTCTGGGTGTAGATTTGAACTCAGATCCTCCTGACTCCAGGACAGTGCTCTATTCACTGTGCCACCTAGCTGCCCTGAACTTAGAATATTTTAAAATGATTCTTAGATCAAAATATTAGGGAGTTATCTTTCCATTAATTCTGTCTCAAATATATCATTACATTATTTTTTCTAATTTGGGTGAGATAATTTTAAAGTTCAGATAGAACAACAATGATTAAAAATGGAGCTCAAATGGGTTCTTTGAGGAAAGGCTTTCTCCTTGAGAAAGAGAAACCTAAGGAAACTGCAATTCTTTGTTCATCAGATTCCCCAGGTGTTTAATTGAACTATGGCTGAATCATTCGAAGCTATCCTTTTTGTGAGACTTTCAAATCAATTTATTCTCCAAACCGCACTTTTATGGTCTGGAAAAGTTTTTATTTTTATTTTTTAAATATGCAATCTTGCTGAAATTCAGCTAGATCATATTTATCAATTTTCCTACTCTATATGGCATGTCCTTCTGTCCAAGTAGGAAATTAATGTAAGCTGGTATTGACTTTTCCAAAAGGCAGGTTACTTGCTTCATAGTATCTTCTCTGAGAGTCCATTGGAAATTGATTCTTTGATGACTTCTTATAGTTATCTTCCTTGATATTAATGTTAAATTGGACAGATTTTAATTTGCTTTTTTAAATAAACACTACTTTGCAACAACATAACAGGGATAGCAAAAAATAACCACATAAATCAATACCTTAGGGTGGGGCTTTAGCACAAGCACTCCGTCATTTCCCCCTCAAATAAATGGGGCCCAAAATCTTGGGGTAAGGAGTGAAAGTTTATTCTTCCATATCTGCTTCCTTTTGAAATTGGACATAGAATTGTCACTGCCTCAAGAGAGCAGTTCTTTAGATGGAACCTGAAGCTTGGTCAATGCCAAGTCCAGGCATGGCACATCACAGTTGTGGACAGGTGGTAACATCTGGCTTAAGTTATCAGGCATCTGCAGGGGGAGGATACTAAGCCTGTAGGAAACACATCTAGCCAAAAAAAAGTTTAACAGACAAAAAGCCAAAAAGAAACAATGAGACAATAATTAGAAGCAGAGAAGATATACTGTTAGCCTTGCTTCTGGAGTATGTGAATCCACTATCATAGCTTTATTCATTTTTTTTTACTGTTTTCTAATTTGCATTTTTGGGGTCATCAGCTAGATATATACTTTCTTTAAGTATATCTTGGGCCTGGACAGTTTCTTATGTTCCCTGAAGGTATGATGAACTTTAATACAATGTTTCAGGAGCATCTGAAGGGGTAGTTCTTACTGTCCTGCTAAATCTAATAATAAGTCACTTTTCTTGGTACATTTTACATAGTTCATTACGTGGAATACCACATATTTTTCTAAAATCTACCCCTGCTCTCAATAATGCAGTAAACAATTCTTTCCTTGTTAACCTGTCCTGACTTTGAATTAGCTGGCTATTTACTCTTCCCCCTCAAGGAAATTTATCTTTTCCACATTCTTCTATATTGGTTAACTGTGAAATCTTATCCAACAGCTCTGAAAGAGAGTGCCCTATCTCTCCAGGTAGTAGAGTATGAATTAGGGGCTTATTAGCAAGAGAAGCCATCTTCACTATGATATTTCTATGAGAAACTGCTTAGAGGTTATCATTATATGCATTTGTGTCTCCCATAATAATCACAGTCTTCGTAACCTCATACTTCATCTTTCTCATACAATCTCTAAGCAAATTCCAGGGTCTATCTCTACTAGGCCACATGGAGTCAGTAGGATACTGCCAGTTGTATCCATCTGCAGTTAAAAATATAAGATTATTTGCATTGTTATCTTCTTGCATAGGGTGATCTCTAAAAGCTTGCTGTACAAAAGGATTCTGACTTGTGCTTATAAATTGAGAGCAGTCTACTATGGATACTCCTCTGTCCCCTTCATCACTGATTCTCACCATCCAAGACAGAAATGTTTGTCTCATCCTTTGCATAAGTCAACTTAATATATAAGTGACCTCCTGCTGAGAAAAATCCTCAAATACTTCCTTAAACATAGTGTGGCCTTCTTGTTTCTCCTGCTTTATTCTTTACATGGGGTGAACACCTGCACTCATAAATGCCTCCTTATCTTTATTTCATTTTCCTCCCAAGTGTCCTCCTACTAGGTGTGTGGGCCTCAATCAAGCCTAAGCTATGCAAGGGTTGCATGTACTTTCCTCTTGTTAATATTTTTTCTCCTCTCTTTCTGTGCCAAGCTCACAACAATCCTGTTCTCTGCTACTGGAATATATAACTCTTTTAAAGGAGAACTCAAATGCTGTGGCATAGAAATATTATTTTCCATCTGAGTTTTCTTTTCCAGCAACTTGTCTATGCTTTTATACATAAGCCTATAACTTGTTGGCAAGGTCCAGCCTCTCCTCCACACCCCTACCAGTTCTTTTCCTGGTTCTATTGGTATTCATTACAAACATCTTTCCAAATCTCTAAGTTCTCCCTTCTGTAGCCTCAGTTCCCAGTTTTCACAGAGCCCTGTACTTTTAGCCCATTCTCTTGCTTGGGAAGAAAAAGATGAATCCTCTGTCCTTTGGATATCAATTTCTTTCTCTAAAGTAAGTCTGCCTCCAAATAGAAATATGATATATCAAGATTCCTATCCCTGTCACCAAATGTAGTGGCAACTTGATATTTCCTGAGCCTACGGTGGCTACAAATAAGCTGGCATAATTCTGAGTTACAAAATATAACAGACTTCACATGGAAGACAAAACAAATACATTTATTCAAACATCAAAAAGCCAAATCCCAACACCAGAAAGTCAAATCCATCATAGCAGCAAAGAAATCTATACACAATAACAATGCAAGGCACACTGACATCCCCAAGCCTTCCTCCTGCTAGAGCCTTCCCACAAACGAACACTCCCAGCTCGCTGACTGCTTCCTCTCCCTCCTTCAACTCTAACTGCTCTTACCAACTCCTTCTGGGCTCTGCTTCAGCTCCTCCTCTTCCTGTTCCACCTTTCATACTCCACCCCTTCTTGTTCCATCCACTCAGTTATCTTCTCCCACCACAGAATTTATGTGACTTGCACTTTCATGTAACTTAAGCAGGTAACACGGGCCTATTAATTAATGAGAAAGATCTTCCTAATATGCAAAAATATATACAGGGTTCCTCTCTTCATAGAAAAGCTAACTAAAATCATCCTGATTATATGGAATGAGGAGGTTATCTCACAGGAGATCAAAAATGTCTGTGTTGTCCGTTTCTATAATGGAAAGGAAAATGGGTTGTCCTGTGACAATCACAAGGGTCTGTGTGTATGTGCATGGGGGGTGTCTCTTTTAGTCATTGCAAGTGAGAATTTTTCCAGATTCCTCCTTAATGGTCTGATCCTTCACCTGGAAGATGGTCAACTGCTAGAGAGCCAGTGTACCTTCAGAAAGGGAAAAGGGATAGTTGATATGGTATTTATTGCCTGATAATTCCAGTAGAAATGCTAGGAGCAGAACAACGATCTGTACACAATGTTCATCTACCTTACCAAGTACATTTATACTCTCAGTTCTGAAGTCTTGTGGAAGACAATGGCAAAATCTGGTTTCCTAGAGAAGTTCATCAGTATCATACATCAGTTTCATGATGGCATACTTGAAAGGGTGCTAGGTAAAGGATCACATTTTCATGCTTTTCCAGTTTTCAATGGAATAAAACAGGGGTGTGTGTTTGCTCCTATGATTTTTAATGTGATTTTTCTTGTTTTTTTTAAAATATATATATATATATATTTTTTAATTTAAACAAATACAAAATAAAGAAAATATAATATTGCTTTGCATATAGCAGAACATGGGAGAAGATTCAATATGAAACAATCAATTTCCCTTGTAAGAAAGCCTGTATCATAAATACTACTCATTGTATTCAAAGCTATCAAGCTTTTCATTGTTTCCATGTAGGCTTTCTTTTGTTCTCTACTATGTATTTTTTTTTTAACTTTTTTTTTTCTCTTTCCCTGCCTAATGATTCAGTTTCCTTACATCTTTCTCTCCCTAGCAATTTGGAAGTTTCTAACCCTTTCTTCTTCCAAATGAACTTTGTTATTATTTTTTCCCAAGTCAGTAAAATATTTTTTTAGTAGTTAATTGGAATGGCATTACATCAGTAGATTAATTAGGTAAAATTGTCTTTGTTTTTATTATATTGGCTTTACTTACAAAGGAGCAGTAAATACTACTTCATTTATTTAGATCTTTATTTGTACAAAAGGTGTTTTATGTTTAAGATTGTATAGTTCCTGTGTCTGTTTTGGCAGTTATAGTCTCAGGTATTTTATACTGTCTAATTATTTTAAATGCTTTAAAATTATATTTAATAGCATGCCTAACATGTAATATGATTCCCCTATATTTTTCTCTTTTGATTAAATCCATTTTAGTTTTAACTTTGTCTGAGACCAAGATTACTAACCCTGCTTTTTTAGGTAATAAATTATACTCTTGATTTTTTTATGTTTTTGTGTATCTCTCATTTTTATAACTTTTCCTGAAAGCAAAATACTGTTGAATTCCAATTTTAATACATTCTCTATATCTGCCCTATAGGTAAATCAATCCCATTAACATTTTAAACTACAATTACTTAGTATATATTTTCTCTCATTATCCTCACTGTATTCTTATTCTTCCTCTTTTCTCCACTTTACTGCACCCATCCATCCAAGAATGCCTCCCTTAACCTCTATGCTGTTCCCTTGTTAACTGATTCCCTGTTAGGGTAGGGTTTCAACACTATCCAGCCTTCCCATTACTAGCTTATTCTGCATCTTTCCCCCCTCTTCCCTTTTTGGCCTCAATTGTATCAGACAATTGCTCTTTTTCTGTCTCTCCCTACACCATTTAATTTTTCTGGACTTGTTCCATTATACTTGGCTCAGTCCAAGTCATATTTTCATACTACCTATGTAAAAATTACAATAATAAAATAACTGATAATATTGTCTTCTTTTCTTTTCTAAATTAAATCTTATGTTTCCTTTTAGTTTACATCATTCACTTCCACAAGATTTTGAGCTACAAATTTTCTCCCAGTCTTTCCCCTACCCACCACCCCAAAATAGCGATGTCATTGCATACCCTTTTCCCAATCTGTTCTCTGCCATATTTTTCCCCATTTCCCCTCTGACTTTCCAGTAGGGCACGATGTATCTCTATACCCCAGTGCATGTACATCATATTTCCCAGTTGTATATAAAAAATAATATTTTTTAAACATTTTATTTTACAAATTTAATTCCAGATTCTTTCCCTTCCTCCTTCATCACCCACCCTTATTGGGAAGATAAGCTATTCAGTATAGGCTGTACATATGTAGCTACACAAAACATTTCCACAGTGGATTTTTGTGAAAGACTGACTGTATTTCCCTCTATCCTATCCCGACCCCCACTTGTTCTATTCTCTACTTTGACCCTGTCCCTTTTCAAAAGGGTGGGATTCCAACTTCCCTCCCCCCAAACATGCCCTCCCTTCCATCATCTCCCCTCTCATCCCATTCACCCCTATTTTCCTGTAGGGCAAGATACCTATTTAATGTGAATGTCATTCTCTCCTTAAACAAAATTCAATGAGAGTAAGTTTGACTCGTTCCCTTTTGCCTTTCTGTTCTTCCCCTCCACTGTAACAGTTTTCCCTTGCCTCTTTTATATGGGATAATTTATCCCATTCTGTCTCTCCCCATCTACTCTCATTATATTCCTCTCTCACCTCTCAATTTCACCTTTTAAGTATCATCCCTTCCCATTCAATTCATCTTGTGCCTTCTATCTATGTATACCTGTGCACATATATGTACATATACACTCACATATGTATTCATACACCCATACAACCTCCTATATAGACATATATATATATACACATATATAAATATTCCCATAAACTATTCCCATGCTGAGAAAAGTTTCATAAGTTATAATTATCATTTTTCCATGTAGGCATGTACATAGGTTTACTTTGATAAGTTCCTTATGATTTCTTTTCCCTGTTTACCTTCTCATGTTTCTATTACTTCTTGTATCTGAATGTCATATTTCCTATTTGACTCTGGTTTTTTCATCAAAAATGCTTAAAATTTCTCTATTTTATTGAATGAATAAAATTTCCCCTGAAACATGATACTCAGTTTTGCTGGGTAGGTGATTCTTGTTGTTATACCCAGGTTCTGTGACCTCCAGTATATAATATTCCAAGTCCTTTGGTCCCTCAGTGTAGAAGCTGCCAGATCCTCTGTTATCCTGATTGTGTTTCCACAATATTCAAATTGTTTCTTCTTGGCTGCTTGTAAGTATTTTCTCCTTTATCTGGGAATTCTCGAGGAAAATTGCCTTGATATTCTAGAACCAGAGTGCAAAATAGAAATTGAAAGAATTCACCTCTTGCCTCTTGAAAAAGATCACAAAAAGAAAACTTCTGGTAATATCATAGCCACATTCCAGAATTCCTGAGTCCAGGAGAAAATATTACAAGCAGCCAGGAAGAAACAATTTGAGAGTTGTGGAAACACAGGATAACACAAGATCTAGCAGTTTCAACATTAAGGGATCAAAGTGCTTGGAATATGATATTCTGAAAGTCAAAGTCCAGCAATACTGAGTATAATGCTTCAAGGTAAGATATTGTCATTCAAAGAAATAGAGGACATTCAGGCATTCTTGATGAAAAAACAACAACAGACCTGAACAGAAAATTTGACTTTCAAATTCAAGAAGCAAGAGAAGCATGAGAAGGTAAACAGGAAAAAGACATCACAAGAAACTTATTAAAGTTTATTTGTTTACATGCCTACATGGAAAAATTATAATTGTAACTCATGAGACTTTCCTCAGTATGAAGATAGTTGAATGGAATATATATGTATGTATGTATGTATGTATGTATGTATGTATGTATGTATAGGAGGATGTGTATGCACATAAATATATATGTGAGTGTGTATATGTGTGTACATATATACATAGACAGGGGGCACAGGATGAGTTGAATATGAAAGGATGATATCTACAAAGTAAAATTGAGATGTGAAAGAGGAATATATTGGGAGAAGGAGAAAGGGAAAGACAGAATAGGATAAATTATCTCATATAAAAGAGGCAAGAGAAAACTGTTACAATGAAGGGGAAGAGGAGGGTGAAAGGGAATGGGTCAACCTTATTTTCGTTGAATTTGGCTTAAGCAGGCTTAAGGATACCACTCAATTGGACATCATACCCTGCAGGAAAGTTGGAGGGAAGAGGATTAATGGGGGGGGGTGATAGAAGGGAGGGCAGTTTGGGGTAAAGGGTAGTTAAAAGCAAAAACTTCTGAAAAGGCACAGGGTCAAGGGAAAAAAAATAGAATAAGTGGGGGGGTGCAGGATAAGATAGAGGGAAATTTAGTTATTTTTTCACAATGCAAGTACTATGAAAATGATTTGGGTAACTACACATATACAACCTATATTGAATTTCATGTCCTCCCAGTGGGAGGATACTTGAATAAAGAATATAATAAAAATATAGAATACTTGAGTTCAAATTCTGCCTAACATTCTTACTGATCATGCAGGCTTCAAGAAATCAAACTTTTCTGTCTCAGTTTACTGATTCCTAACAGAAGGAAAATAATATCACTCAACTCCCAGGGTTGTTCTGAATACCAAATGAGATGAAATTTGGAAAACCCTATGTAAACCACAAAATACTATATAAATGTTTTTAATTTTTAATTTACCCCTACAGTATTCCAAAAAAAGTTATTAATCAGGGCATTAATATTTGGGCATATAAATGCAATTAAACTCACTGTCACAAATACTCTGAGTAATTCTTGTTTAAGGGAACGAGTAATAGATCCAAAGAGGCTGAGGGACTACATTTATATTTCCTTAGCATAACTATTCCATGGTACATTGGCAATGAGAATGAGTTTCTTGAGAATTCAATTGACAATTTAAAAAAATGAAAATAAGGTTTTAAGCAAATCATTTAAATTAGGTAACCTGTGATAGTATTTTGAAGCCCAGGGAAGAATATACAAAAGGGGTTTTAAAAATATGGAGAAAAAGCAAGTTCATTGAAAAAAAAACAACTTTTTTTTACATGATACTCTAGTCCTCACTCACATGAAGTTTAATCTGTAATTTAAGGATGTAGTTAAATATAGGAAGAAAAAGTTCAATAAGAGGAAATTTTCTCATAGATTATGGAAATTCTGTCAAGAAGTGAGGCATTTGCTCCGTGTTGACTGTAGCATGTGACAACAGTCCCTCTGTCACACCTGCTTTTTCTTCTCAGTACAACACATAAAGTTTCCTTGAAAGCCATTCATGCTCTTCAAATTATGAGAGACAGTTCCTGTTTGAAGCTCAGGTGCACAATTTCATCTATTATCCATCATCTAGATAAGAGCAATCGCTTCTCAAAAACAATCCTTTTTCTCAAAAACATATAATTCTACTTATACAAAGCTCCTTGCACCATTCACTCATTTCTCAGATGTGGATTTATTAAAACTGACAAGAGATGACATTATATAAAGTTGTGGTTTGACAAGTTGAATTCATCTCTATATTGCCTCTATATCAAGCAGCTGATACACAATCTCAAAACTTTGAATTTGCTTCAGGAAGTTAAGCTCCTTTTTATAGGAGATGTGAGGTCTTTTGAATCCTAAATCATAATTGTGTCAGCCAGGAGAAATGTAGATGAATGAAAGAACAGCAATGAAGTAGTATATGTTTTGCATTCAGAAGCTAGTATTAGTATGTTAGTATTTATTGATTTTAAAGTCTAAGAGGATAAAATGGAAGAAGAGTTCTTTGAGTCAAAGGTGTATTACTCACACCCAGTTGAGTTGCAAATGATCAAAACTAAACGTAACTATGAATTTGGTGAAGAAAAAAATTATACACCATGACTTTTAGAAAAAAAAAGAAAATCTTTAATGAATATGTAGCTATTTGGTTATTTCTTATATTTTTGTAGCAGCAAGCACCCCAATATCCTCAGGGTGGCCACCAACTCATTTTCTGAGGTCTGCTTTTTTAAAAAGCAATTGGGGTTAAGTGAATTGCTCAAGGTTACACAGCCAGTGTGTGTGTGTGTGTGTGTGTGTGTGTGTGCGTGTGTGTGTGTGTGAACTATCTGAGGCCGGAACTGATCCCAGATCTCCCAACTCTGGGGCTGGTGCTCTTACTCACTGTGCCACCTGGCCTCCCCTAGATCTGATTTTCTAAAGGAAAGCAACTCAAAATGGGTTAAAAATCTTGCTTTAATCAATCAAACATATCATTTACCTAGTTAGGGGGAAAAAGTCAGCACCCCAAACTTTAGAGTATAAAGAGAGCAGTTACAAGAAAACAGAAAAACATATCAAGTAGACAGGCCTCCAACTGTCTTGACCATTACATCCATACCTAGTCAGTTACCAGAGAGGGAAGCATCAACATCTGGGTTTTAAAAGCCAGGGGTCTCTCAACAGCTGCCCAGAGTCTCATCTGGTCAAATCACACAACACTTCTCAAAGCAAGACCCAAAACAAAGTCTCACATCAGGGATTATATAGCCTTCTCCTGGGTCAGAGAATGTTGCAACCTTTTTGACCCACTGCCCAATCACAAAGCACCAAGGTGTGGGTGTTCCTGAAAAACAAGCCTCCCACCACAGGCTCCAGGTGCACTTAACCTAGGGGCAGGGAAGATCTTAAAAATTTACATTCCTATAACATTTGGGCCCAAGATCTTTCATGTCCATAGCATAGGCAATTTACATTTGAATTAACAAGATACAAGAGGGAACTAGCCATTACCAAAGTGGCCACAGGCCTTAAACAAATACAAAGTACATTCAGGTGCATCTCTTCAATCCAAAACAAAAAAAATGTCCAAATAAAGTTCTCTTGTGCTGAGGGGGATGTCCTTGAGGTCCTTACTTGAACTAAACTGCCAAACATTCAAACTCTGCTTCAGAGGGCTCAACTCTGATGGGCTGGCCACATTGTTTGATGCAAAATGCATGCTTGCTAAAAAGACTATTTTATGGAGAACTCATACAGGGCAAGTATTCACATGGTGCTCAGAAGAAGTAATATAAGAAACTCTCAAGGTCCCTCTCAAGAACTTTGGAATTTATTGGGATTATGTGACATGGAAGAGGTTGGCACAAGACCACTCTGTATGGTGTGCCCACATCAGAGAAAGTGGTGTGCTCTATGAGCAAAGTAGAATTGAAACAGCTCAAAAGAAATTCAGGATGCCCAAATTTAGAGTAGCCATGTCAATATTCACATGAAATATCTGGGCCCAACCTGTGGTAGAGTATCCCGACCTTGCATTGGTCTCATCAGCCACAGTTTGACACATTGAAACTTGACTCTAGGATACTGATGTTTTTTTGGTCTTCTTCAAGAATGAAGGACAACAACCAACAACCAGCTTCTTCCCTTAATGTGGGATTTTTATGGATAGGACATTGGCAAGTCAGGTTTTCTTTTCCCCAAATATAGTCTTTCATGCATTATAACATTTTATACTTTATCCAGTATATATGTTAATTCTCTTTTATCCAATGTAATAAATAGTTCATGATACAATGTCGATCTGAGCAAATAAATCTGGATTGCAAATGTTCTACTGAATATATTCATAGCTTACTATTCAGTGCAGACAATCTCTCTTTTTTTTTTAAAGTGAAATTTCTTTATTTGGAATTTTGGAATTCCAGATCATATTACATTATTTATTTGATAATTATGACTCCCCCCACCCTGGTCTTAATTACTTTATTAAAAAAAAATCCTACCTCAGTGTTTAAGCTACCCTGAGCCTTTCACTTGGAGACTGTAAGTACTTTAGAAGCCAAGTAAGACTAGAAAAGGAAAGTTTGGAGTTTAGAAGGTAGTAGAGAACAAAGATAGCCCTTTTGCTCCCATATACCCACATACAAGTAATTAGAGTAAACATGACCAAAAATAAAAACCTGGCTGCAGTGAAGACACATTGACTAGAAAAGGAGGTGGAGCTGCTAGCATGAGAAAAGGCTCTTGGCTCATGTGACAGTACAAACTTCTAGAGACTCCCCTAACCTGTAAAGTGCTTAGAATAAACTTGATGCAAAAAACAATGTTGAAAAAAAGGCATGAAAACAATACTAGTTAGGATCCTATTTCGTAGAGGACCACAGAAAATACTGTTTGCTTTAAGTTAAGAGATTGTCATTTTAGAATCTCTCCTACCTCTAAAATCCCTACCAAGTAATAGGCCTTCACTTCAAAAACTTCCTGATAAAAACTGGCATTTAGTGGTAGTTGGCTAAGAGTACATAAACTGGAGCCAGAAGAGTTAGTAAGTCATATAGATGTCCAAAAAAGGTAGCACCTATTGGCTAACCAGTGGATGGAGGGCTTCTGCCCAAAGATGTATTTGAAGGTTAATTCTGTAGACTGTAGAATCCTATTTTGTACGGAGTCTTTTAGAAGTAATTCATAACTACAGAATCTTAGGTATTATGTGGAAACTTAATTATATTGTATCATTGTACGGGGTCTCCCGTTACTTTGCCCTTTGTTGTCTATAATACTCCCAGAGAGGTCAGTATTATTCCCATTTTAGGCACGAGAGGTTAAATGACTTGTTTAGGACCTCACAAATATAGTTGATAATGGCAGAACCAGAATTAGGCTTACTTTTTAGTTCTCAGACCATCATGTAACAGCTATATAACACCTTCAGTCAGAAGTATTTCTTCTCTTCTAATTGAGGCAAAGTTTAGCTATATCCATTAAATCACAGAATTTTGCGGGTGAAAAGTATATTCTACATTACCCCTGCTCCTAACCATACCCCCAAAGGAACTTTGGGACCTTATTTAAAACACCAGTAGGTCCCAATTGAACAAAATTAAATAGGCCAACTTTCTTTGCTGGGGTTGGGGGTTATTTTGAGTCCCATGAAGGCTGGGAAGAGGCAAATATGTCCCTTAGAGACCTACATTATTTTGCAACTGACCTGACTTTCTAGTTAGAGGTGAAATCTGGAATTCATTTACAGACATGGAGACAAAAACAAGGAAAGACAAGACTATTTAAATGATATCTGTAATCAGTGTCCTGAATCCAGTTCAGTGCACGCAGCATGGTCAGATCCTAATCTGGACTAGTTTGAACATTCAAACTAAGGCCATCTTAAATAGCCAAATGAAATAACTTCACATACAATTAAATTCAGGCAAAATTTATAAGTATGCTGGGAGACTTTTACTTCCTGATTCAGACTTAGGCTCAGGGGCCATAAGGAATGCATGTTTATGGACATTACCCAGTGGGGGAAATGTACCAAGAGAGCCCCACTCCCTTCTGGTGACAGCTGCCTGTAGTTTTTATTGCAAGGGGAAAAAGGCTCATTCCTGTGCCCATTTCCTCAAGTATACTGGGCCAGCCAGAATAGGACTAAATGTTCAATATTAAAATCAAACTGGGGTCTAGATATACATATCTAAAGTTCAAAGGCACCAAGGCTGAGAATGAAGAGCCAGGTATGACACCTGCTGTAAGGAAGGTCAGAGGAAGATGATCTGGAGTGATTAAACAATAAGGCCCCACAACGATTTCCTTGTTGAGTTCTTTGGGGTCATACCACCAGCACATGGGGCTAGTCAACAAAGGAAAGTCAGCTCTCCACACTGTCCTCTTGGGCTTAAACACTTGCTTTCCCCAAACTGAGCATTTTAGTGCAAGTTCCCAGATTACTGGCTTCTGTTTGCTCTGATTTGGGGAATAGTGTGCATGAGACTTGTGGCTAATTACAAAAAGTAATCTCTTCAAGAAACCTTCATTACAAAAACTAACAACAGCTTCCCCATTACCAATAAAAGGGGATCAAGTTTAAGAGGCTCAAATAGGAGAAAAATCCATCAGTTAGGATTCAGGTGTCACAAGGTAGCTCTCACCACTTGCACCACTTGTTCTAACAAGAGAGGGCCCCTGTCACACCCATCAAGTTTAAGGGGTCAACTGGGAAACCTGGAGGGCAAAGCCTCCCTCCATTTAATCCTTCTCAGAGCTCTCATCTGTCTTTTCATCTGTGGCCACCTTCAAGTTCTTCCTGTTGCTGGTTCTCTCTTGTACCTCACTCTTCCTTTGTTGGGGGTGATGTGACCTTTCTGATCCTTTTTCCTTTTGGTTTTCTTAGCATCTTTTTCCTCACTTTCCTCAGAACTACTGGATGCTGAATCATCTGGGTGAGAAGAATCACTTTCTGACTCTGAGAAATAGGTTTCTTTGGAGCCTTTTACCTTGATTTTTTCTTCCACTTATGTGATTGTTTCTCTTTCCTAGCACTGGAAACCTGAGTTTCTCCTGAGCATTCACTTGAGGAATCTGCAGCTCTATCTGTGATATCCTTTTTTTCTTTTCTTTTGTTTTTTTGGTGACAGTTTTTTTTTGCTTTTTTTGGTGGCATTTCTTTGACCTCTTACGTTTATGGGATTCGTGAGTAGATGACTTTTCCTGAGGAGGTGTGTTTCTTCCATTAATATGATCTTGCTGATCAGTGTCTGTGTCAAATTCCTAGGGCTATAGTTCTTTATATCACTGTGACCCCACCTGTCTGGCATGTTGGCCTCATAATTATATAGCTTTCTGTTCCAGGATCAAGTCCTAAGCAAATCATCTTCAAACGTCCCAGGAATTGCTTGCTTTGTCCTCCAGTAGACTCGATGGCTTTCTTCATCAAAACCATGACTTAACATTCGGCTCGAGCTCCTGGGTAATATTCTCCTTTGTGTCCCCCGATAAGCACCTTCTATCTGTTTCTCCAGTTCTCTTATCTTCCACATATCTGTCTCTTCCTGAATCTTATTGTGGGCATCTGTGTGCTGAATAACATTTCTCAGAAGGACTTTCCCCAGAGGGATCTGGGACATTCTTTAACCGTGACCTCCAGCATCCCGGGGCAGACAAGGGAGGGGAGAGCCTTGGGCCATTGACAATCTCTCTTTTAGTAAATAAGGGCATTGTTCATTTGTATGGAAGGACTAAACATACATACATACAAACATATAATTGCTATTCTTTTTTTTTATTTCATGGATGTTGTCTTGATTGCTGACTGAAAGCTATTTATCCATTTGTCAACATTTTATTAGTGTCTCTTTTTGTTTTCTTAAATTTTCTCCTAAAGTAAGTGTAAACAATTTTATTGAATTCTTCTTCCCCACTTAATCATATAGTCTGATTATTTTCTAATTAAATATCCTGTTTTCCTAAACATAAAATTGGTCACAGTCATTTCCCATATGAAAATAAGTAAATTTCTGTATGAGTAATTTTTTTTCCAATTCAGTGACATAGATGAAATAGAAACCCATGAAAAGTTAATGTATTACATCAAATTATGTTACATTATCTCTGATAGAAACAAATAGAGCTAATTTTGACTTGAAAAATCACAGTAGTTAATTAAGAGAATGTTAAATTGTGGCAAAGGTCTTAAGCTATGGTATTTTTATTATGTGCATCTCCTAAATATTGTTTTCTTAGGTGACTGACAAAAAAGTCTTCTACTAGCATTTTTCAGCTTTAAAAATGTTTTTAAATGACTGTTGCTTTTAAATATATTCTATGTATCTTACAGCAAGACACTTAACCTCGTTATTCCTGTTTTCTCATACAAAAAATGAGATGGAAATATATGACCACTGAATTTTGGTTTCAACTCTAATATGATACATGCAAATTTACCTTGATTCATCTTTTTAAAAAATATTATTACATTCTTCAAAATATTAGCATTTTGAACAATATGAACATTAAAATAATTATATAATCCTTAAAATAAACACATACACATATGCAGCATGCAGTGTTTATGTAGAGATTATTTTCCCCTACAAATTGTTCAATGGAAAGATTTGAATTAAAATACAATACTAGTAAACTGACCCACTTAAATAGTAGATAACATGATATAGTATAAATAATTCTTGAAGAGTTTATCTCAACATTAATTCCTTGACCCTTACTAATATGTTATAATGAAGAGCAAACTGTTTGACTTTTGAGAGTCTCTGTTTTCTACCTATAAATAGGAAATAAAAATCCCTGTAAAATTGATGAGCTTATTGAGAACAGGGAATATCTATTGTCTTTTTTGTGTCCTTATTTAATACAATATCTAACATTGTGGCAAAGTGCTTAATAAATGCTTATTGAATGATTGACTCTAGGGCTGTTGTGACAAGTGAATGACATGATGTACGTAAAACAACTTAAAGTGAAATATAAACTTTGCAGTGAAATATAAATGACATCTGGTAATATTTAAATACTCATAGGTTAAAAGTAATAATCTTGGCACTTGCTCTTGCTATATGACCAAGTGACCATCTTTCCCAGTCATATATTTCTTTAATATTTCATTCTATGGTTTTATGTGATTTAAAATGATTTAATATATGAGGTGCTTTGAACTACAGCTCAAAGACAAGCTGGTTTCAAGTCCTGCATCTGATATACAAAAAATTTAATCTTGAGTAAACCTTTAAGATTAACAGTTGCAAAGAAAGTAATATATTACATCAGAAGAAGATATTTCCATAAATACTGATGAAAACCTGATCTAGACAAAAATGAGTGTGTATATGTATTTGTGTGTTTAATACTACTTTGCTCAATTGTTTATTTGCAATATAAGCATGTTACATATACTTATATGTAGATATTATTTGTAATATATTTGTAATATGTCTATTCAGGTCTATCACACTTTTCTCCACTCTCCTTTGATCAATAAATTGAAACTTTAAATATAAAGAGAATGTGAGAATCAAAATTTTGCATTCATATGCAATTAGAAGAAAAAATATCAAAGCAAAAATCATGAGAGAAATTTAGTGTCATTGAATCACATAATGGTAAGGAATCTCAAAACTATAAACATTGATCAATTTCCCAGTGCAATTCATCCTACTATCCTCGTAAAAAAATTCTGGTGCCAATTCTTCATTCATCTATTGAATAAAATAAATGAGCCACCTCTGTGGACTATAATACATTTCTAAAGCATTGTTTATATACCTAAATGTTACCTTTATGAAAAGGAGATAGAAATAAGTACTGGACCTATGATTTTAGTAGAATAGGGGTATCTTAGGTAAGTAAATTCCTATCCTAGACAAGCATGGTCATTGCAACTCAGGATCTTAGAGAACTTTCAAGAGTACTGATAAGTTATATAACTTACACAAGGACATGGTCAATATGTGTCCAAATCAGGCCTTGAACACTGACCTTCTTATTTTGAAGGGAAATTGTCTGTTATACTATGCTCTTTCATGTTTGAGAGAGGTTTTTTTTGTCAGAATTTAAAAGAACTTGAAATCTCCTTGTTCAATCCATTTTTGAAGAATTAATTGTCTTTATGTTGTTCTGAAGAATTTGCCAGGCAGTCTTTGCTTCAAGTTCTTTATTTGAAGATAATTTATTAACTTTTGAGATAGTCCATTCATTTTAATGAACAGGTTTGTTATGAAATTACTCCTCATATTGAGCAAAAATCTGTAGCCTTGTAATTTCTGCCTTTGGTCTTAGTTCTGCTTTCTTTGGTAACTCAGGAAGAATCACATATTTCCCTGTCTCTTTCTACCCAAAAAGTTTACATTTCAAATAAATAAGATACCATTCATGTCTCTATAAAATACTTCTTCAGGATAATACACTTCATTACTTCAAATTATACTCAAATTACATGGTTTCTCCTCTGCTTGCCTTCTGTTTGAACTTCTATGTAAGATCACAGAAATCTTATTGGATCTCTAAGGATATCACCATAGAATCAATAGATTAGAATATATTTTCTTTTTTTTTTAAGGCACTTGGGGTTAAGTAACTTGATCAAGGTTACACGGCCAGTTATTTCTGAGTGTGGTGCTAAGTATCTGAGCCCAGATTCGATCCCTAGGTCATCCCGACACTGGGACCGGTGCTCTTACTTTCTGTGCTACCTCGACTCCCCTAGAATATATATTCTAATAGATATTTTGATATTTCAGAACATATTTTATGTTTCCTAACAAAATTCTCAGTTTAAATATTTCACAAATAACACTGGAGTATATAATCTTTTAATTTCCACAGCAGCCTAGCAGTATTGTAGTCTGAATCGATGTTTAATAAATATTTTTTGAACTTAGCAAAACTGAATCAAATTCAATAGACTTGAACTAAACTGAATTATATTAGGTTGAATCATATTTTAGGAAAAATAGAAAGTATTTTTTGACTTTTAAATACATTTATTCAATTTAATTTTTTAAAAATAAATTTATTCAATTAAATTTATTTAAAATAAATTTATAAAAATAAAAAAAACCTTACATATACAGAATCATATTTTTAAAGCTGAATGGGACTTTAGAGACCATACAATACAAGATACTTATTTTACAGATGACGAAATTGAATCCTAGAGTCTTAGTGACTTACTCAAGGTCAGCCAGCAAATGCTATAGACAGAATTTGAACTTAGTTCCTCTGATTTCAAAACATCCAAAGTTTCATCCATTGACATTGTAATGACCTTGTATATCTTTTATATTTACTTTTACGTGTGTATATTGCATTCTTCCCTCCATCTCCCTTTTTTCTCCACTCCCACCTCTCCCCAGTTAAAGATAATTTTCTTGAAGGCAAGAACTGTTTTGTTTCTCTTTTTATTCTCCAATTCCTAACATAGTGTCTTTCACATAATAGAAAGTTAACAAAAGCTTATTAAATTGAATAGAATAAAGGTGCACTCTGCTACATGTCATCTAGCTGCCTCAACTCCTCATTAACTGTTAATGCAATCAGTTTGCTGTTTATGTTTTAATCCAAGAAATTGCTAAGAATATTGAAAGAATACAGTCAAACAGAACTCTAAATATACTGTTAAATAGTCACCTCGAGGTTGACATTAGTTTACATATCTTTATATATATATATATATATGTATCTTTATCCATGTCCACATGTATGTATACCTGTGTGAACAGCCACCCTGGGGACTCTGGGGTGCTTGCTGCTACAACTGGCCTCATGTCAGGATGACCTGGGGATTGAATCTGGGTTCAGATACTTAGCACCACACCCAGAAATAACTGGCCGTGTAACCTTGAGCGAGTTACTTAACTCCAATTACTTAAAACGAAATCAGCAGTATGCTCCCAGAAAAATCTAGAAAACCTTATATGAGCTAGTAAAAAGTGAAATATACTATATATGGAGTAACAGCCATACTGTTAGATGTTCAATAGTGAATGACTTATCAATTCTCAGTAATACAATGATCCAAGATAAGTCTGAAAGACTTATGATGAAAAAATGCTATACATTCCCAATTAGAAAAATGATGGTGTCTGAATTCAGATGGAAACATACTTTTTTTTAACCTTATTTTTCTTGAGTTTTTTTGTCTGTTTTCTTTCACATCAAGACTATTATGGAAATTTTTTCCATGACTATGCATAATCTATATCAAATTGCTAGCATTCTCAATAGGTGGTCATGGTGGTGGTGGGGGAGGAAATAAGGGAGATAAATTGGAAGTCAAAATTTTAAGAATGAATGTTAAAGATTGTTTTGGGGGAAGATGGTGGAGTAGGTCAGAAAATTCCAAGCTCTGAAGATTTTTTCCCTCAAAAGAGTTAAAATAGCACCTTGGGGTGAACAAAGTGTTAGTAGACGTAAATAGGAATAAGGTCATAATGAGATCCTTCCAAGGAAAATTTGAGATCAGGAGAAAAATCCCAGGATAGCACCTGTGTAGAAACACCTACAGGCTAGGTTTCACTTTAACAGCAAGCAACAAGTTTCTTAAAGCAATAAATGACAAACCGTGGGGTCAGTTGGCTTGAGAGGCTGCCTTGATGTCAGTCATGCCAACTTTCACCCATGGATACTGAGGATACTTGGGCAACTGAGTCTGGGAAAATCAAGGGAACCTCTGCTGAAAAGGAACACCATACCTAGCTTTTCTGCAAAGAGAAGAAAGGGTGAGAAGGAACCCGTACACATCTAGTGAGTGCAGAAACCATGTAGTAGAAACCTCCTGGCTGTGGGCACTTATAGGAAGTTGGAAGTTGAGCTTTGACTTCAGGCTGGAGGGAAGAACTGAAGATCTGGGGCAAGAGACATCATTTCCCACACCCTAGGGCTAGAGGTGATTACAAATAATTAAGTTATCACCCCAAAAAATTGCACGCTAAAGAGAAAAAATCCAACCATAGAGTACTATTATGGCAATAGAAAAGACCAGGGTTCATCTTCAGGGGAGAATATTGATGCCTAGAAAGATTTTATAGAATGGGGAGGCTCGATGGCAGTGAATAAAGCACCAGCCCTCGAGTCAAGATTCCTCCTGAGTTCTAATCTGACCTCAGAGTCTTAACCCTTACTTGTGACCTTGGGCAATTTGCCTTCCCCCCCTCCAAAAGTAAAACAAAATCATAGAATATCTTTTATAAAGACTTTAAAATTCAAATTACAGAAATGGAGGGAAAAAAAACTAAGAAAGAAAATCATTAATCCAAGAAAAAACAAGAAAAGTATGAAAGGAAAGTCAATCAATTGGTAAAGGAGATGCATAATTTTAAGGAAGAAAATGACACATTTAAAATCAGATCACACAAAGTGAAGCCAGTGAAATCATAAGAGATCAAGAAATGATTAAACAAAATATAAATAAGGAAAAAATAGAAGAGAAAGTGAAACATCTTATAAGAAAAGCAACAGATTTGCAGAATAGATCAAGAAGAGAAAGTATAAAAATGGATGGATTAACTGAAAGTTATGATAAAAAAAATCTTGATACAATAAAACAAGAACAAAATTAAAGAAAATTGTCCTGAAGCATTAGAACAAGTGGGAAAAGTAGAAATAGAAAAAAAATCTATTGATCACCACTTACAAGAGATCCTGTGAGGAAAACTCATAGGAATATCATAGATAAGGAAAAACATTAAAAGCATCAAGATTAATACAATTTATATGTGATGGTGCCAAAATTAGAATTAAAGAAGACCTAACATCAGAAAAATTAAACAACCACATGTCTTGGAACACAGCATTTCAAAGAGCAAAATAACTGAGGCTTGGTCCAAAAATATCATACCCTTCAAAGTTAAATATTATCCTGAACAAAAAAAAATGTCCATTTAATGTCCTCAGACTATCAAGACTTTGTTTTTTAAAAAAAAGATCCTGAACTTAATAGACAATTAGATATACAAGTACCAATGGAAATATTAGGTACATAAAAAATACTGATTAAAAGGTTTCATAAGGACAGATTGTTTACTTTTTATACATGTGAAATATATGTATAAGATTCTTATTAATGATTGGGTCGTTCAAAAGAAAGACTAGACAAAACGTGGGCATGAGTTGAATATAAAAAGTAAAACCATTTAAGAACAGCTAAAAAGAGTAATTGTTTTATACAAATGAGGTCCAAGAGGAAGAATTAATACATAATTATATGGGGAGGAGTGCCGCTAGTTCTGCTATCCTGCTTTCATTGGGAATGGGTTTAGGATGGAGCAATACATACATATTTAGAAGAGCATAAAAGTTTTCTAAATTCTGAAGCAATAAAATGGTAGGGTCACAGGGAGGGGAGAGAGGACAAGGGAAGGATCTTTAGAGGAGAGGGGGAGGGAATTGGTAAATAGGGGTATAGAAGGCTGTTTACATTTATGGCAATCAGAGAATAGGGGAGGGATCCTTGGAGGCAGGTAGGCAATTAATAGGAGGACAAATAATTGGTAAAAATAAAGTAGTGGAGGCAGGAGGGATAGGAAACAAGAGATATGCACATACATGGAAACAAAGATGAGGAGCAGAATAGATTTGGGAAAGTATATGTAAACAGTGACTGTTCAATGTTTCTGCTGCTAGGTCTTGTGCTAGTCTTTTAATGGTGGCACCATCATATTTAAATTGTTTTAATCTTGATGCTTTTGATAGTTTTTCCTTGAATTGAGGATTTTGGAAGTTGACTATGATATTCCTATGAGTTTTCCTCATAGGATGTCTTTTAAGTGGTCATCAATGGATTTTTTGTTTGTTTGTTTGTTTTTATTTCTACTTCCCACCCTTGTTCTAATGCTTCTGGACATTTTTCTTTAATTGTTTCTTCTATTATTTTATCAAGATTCATTTTTTTTATCATAACTTTCAGTTAGTCCAATTATTTCTATATTTTTCTCTTCTTGATCTTTTCACCAAGCCTTTAGTTTTTCTTATAAGATGTTTCACTTTCTCTTCTATCTATCTCATTATTCATATTTTGTTTAATAATTTCTTCTTCTCATAATTTCACCAGTTTCAGTTTGCCCAGTTCTAATTTTCAGGGTGTCATTTTCTTCCTTAAGATTCTGCATATCCTTTTCTAGTTGGGTGACTTCCCTTTCATATCCTTATTGTTTTTCTTGGATTATTCTTACTTTTTTTTATTTTTCCTTCATATCTGTCATTTGAGTTTAAAGCCTTTTTTAAAGTCTTCTATAAATTCTTATTGGGCAGGTGACCATTTGGTATTACTTTTTGGGGGTTTCTTCACTTAATTTAGTACTACCTTTCAGTTGTAGTTAAAATGATTTTGATATCTGCCCTGCTGCCACACTTGCTCCAGTTTTAAGGACATGAAAGCTATATTGATTATCACTAATCTACTTAGATCTGGTTTCAGCTTCTTTGTGTTTTTGTTTCCCCCATTGAAATAAAATGAAAGTAACTTGAAGGCAGGGATGTTCTTTTTGTATTTATATTCCCAATGCTTATTAGAATGCCTGATGCAAATAAGGGCTTAATAGAGGTTTTATTTTGTTTTCCCAAAAAGTTTTTGATTTTTAATTAATATTTTATTTTCCTCGAGTTACATGCAAAAACAATTTCTTTTTCAAAATTTTATTTTTGACTCAAACACCAGAACACAAACACAGAATTGAGAAAAGAAACAAAAAACATACTATAAACTTAAATATTGGAACTTAAATACAAAATTGGAAAGGAAAAAAATGTCATGTGCATAGCAGAACATGAGAGGATTCAAAATATGTAACAGTAAATTTTCTTTTCAAGAAAGCCTATATGATAGATAATAATCATTGTGTTGGGAATTGTCTATCTTTTCTTCCTTCTGAGTTTTCTTTTGTTCTTTGCTGTATACTTTTTTACTTTGTTCTATCTTTTCCCTCCACCAATTCCCCCCTGAAGACCACAATAATGTTTAGATAGATTTCTCCATTTCTATAAATATACAATACCCTTCCCTAATCCCCAAAAGGTTTTGGGGTTTTTTACATATATTTCTCTACAGCTATTAATTTATACATAGACATATATACATACATATATAGATATATACATTACCAAATGAATTCTACTCCTGGTCTTTGTTTCAGGTATGTTTCTCCATAGCTCTAGGTATATACATACACATACATGCATACATGCATACATACATACATGTCTTGGAACACAACATATTAAAGAGCAAAAGAACTGGGGCTCTGTCCAAAAACACTATACCCTGCAAAGTTAAGTATTAAGTTGAAGAAAAAAAAATGTATATTTGATAAATTCTCAGACTTTCAAGACTTTGTTAAAAAAAATCCTGAACTGGGGCTGCCAGGTAGCACAGCGAGTATGAGCACTGGCTCCAGTGTTGGGATGACCTGGAGATTGAATCTGGGCTCAGACACTTAGCATCCACCCAGAAACACCTGGCCATGTAACCTTGAACAAGTTACTTAACCCCAATTGCTTAAGGGCAGCCAGGTGGCTCAGCAAGTAAGAGCTCCTGCTCCAGTGTCGGGTTGACCTGGGGATCAAATGTGGGCTCAGCAAGCACCCCAGCATCCCCAGGGTGGCTGGCAACACAGGTTCTTAGATCTGCTTTGTTAAAGGAAAGCAACTCAAAATGGGTTAACAATCTTACTTTAATCAGTCAAATATGTATCATTTACCTAGTTCAGGGGAAAAAAGGTCAGCACCCTGAACTTCAGAACATACAGACAGAATTATCAAGACAGAGAAACATATCAAGTAGACAGGTTTCCAAACTGTCCTACCATTACATCCATACCAAATCAACATCTGGGTTTTTCAATGCGGGGGGGGGGGGGGGGGGGGGGGGCTCTCAACAACAGCTTCCCAGAGTCTCATCTTGATTAAATCACAGAACACTTCTCAAAGTGAGCCCCAAAGCAAAGCCTCACATCAGGGATTATATAGCCTTCTCCTAGGTCAGAAAATGTAACCACGTTCTTGACCCACTGCCCAATCACACAGCATCAAGGTGTGGGCATTCCTGAAAACCAAGCCTCCTGCCACAGGTTTCATGTGACCACATTCAGCCTATTAGGAGGCAGAGTATATTTTCAAATCTAGGAAGGTTCTCAGAGCCTCTTAAGCCTATCAAAGGGCCTAAGGGCAGGGAAGATCTTTAAATTTGCATTTCCCTTACAAATACTTAGCACCACACCCAGAAATAACTGACCATGTAACCTTGAGCAAGTTACTTAACCTGATTGCTTTAAAAAAAAATCCTGAACTTAACTGATGAGTTGACATACAGGAACCAATATAAATATAAGGTACATAAAAAAGACTGATGATAAGGAATTCATAAGGACAGGCTGTTTACTTTTTTTGTACTTAAAATTTAAATGTATGTCTAAGATTCTTATTAATAATTGGGTAGTTCATAAGAAAGATTGGGGAAAATGTGGTCATGAGTTGAATCTAAAAAGTGAAACCTTTAAGAACAGGTAAGAAGAGTTATAATTTTATAAAAATGAGGTGCAAGAGGAAGAATTGATACATAATAAATAGATGGGGAAGAGGGCTGTTCATTGGGAATGGGTGTAAGAAGGAACAATACATATATTTAAGAGTATAGAAGTCTTCTAAATTTAGAAAGAATAAAATGGTATGGACATAGGGAGTGGGGAGAGAACAAGGGAGGGATGTTTGGGGAATGGTGCGAATGGGAAAATAGGCATATAGAAGGATGTTTAGATTTTTGAGAATGGAAAGATAAGGGAGGGATCTTTTCAGGGCAGTAGGCAAGTCATAGGAGGGCAAGGTAGTGGGTAAAAAAGGTAGAGAAGGTCAGAGGGATAGGAAACAAGAGATATGCACATACATAAAAACAAAGATTGGGAGTAGAATTGGTTTGGTAATGTATATATGTATATGTCTATGAATATATTTATAACTATAGAGCAATATATCTAAAATTTATTGTGGCCTTCTGGGGGGGGGTTGGAGGGTGGAGAAAAAAAAAGAACAAAGTGAAAAAAAGTGCTCAGCAGACAGAAAAAGAAAACTCACAAGGAAGGAAAAAAAAGATGGGCAATTCTCAACACAATCATGATTATTTAACATAGAGGCTTTTTTGAAATAAAAATTGATTGTTACATATTTTGAATCCTCTCTTACATACTTCTATGCACTTGATATGCTTTTTCTTCCTTCCTACTTTGTATTTAAGTTGCAATGTTAAGTTTATGATATATATATATATATATATATATATATATATATATATATATATATATATTTCCATTCTCTATTTATGTTCTGGCATTTGAATCTAAAATAAAATTTTGGAAAAATTAAGCCATTTAGTTTGATAACTAATTTTAAATCTGTAACTAACCATATTTAAAAACAAACAGTAGATCTTGTCTGGGGGTGGGGGGGAACCAAGATGGCAGTGTAGAAGCAGGAAAACTCTTTGAGCTCCCCCCAGGTATGATTCTAAACAAATTTTAGAGCTGCAGAATCCACAGAGTGACATAAAGAAATAAATCTCCTCCTGAAGGTAGCATGGCAGACAAACATGAAGGCTCCATCACAGCATGCTGGGAACCCAGCCTAGACCCATGTGAGTCCACAGTTTTAGCCTCAGGGGAGACCTGACCAGCAATAGCTAGAGAGGACTTAGGGAGAGTGCGTCACCAGCAGCTGTTGGGGTTTCCAGAAATATCAAACCATAAATGCCAAAGACAAAGTAAAAGGTCAGTGTAGAACTCTGTTGGAACTGGGGGGGGGTAGGTGTAGTCCAACCTCTGTCCCAGACCAATAAGTGGCAGAGGAGTGGCAGACATGCAGCTGACTCCACGTGGTTGCTACAGAGCTCTTGGCCTGCAAATCATAGGGAGTCCAAGCGACCATTCAGAGGGTAATGGCCCTTCCTTTAACCAGCCTGGATTTGTGGTGGTGGTCGTGAAGTGTGTGACCAGTGAATGAGAATATGTGGTGGCTGTAGAGATGGCATCCACCTAATACCTCCAGCAGCTGCAAAAAAAACCCCAGCAATTTGGGACAAAGCTCTCCTCTCTGGAAGCATCTATCTACTGTGGCAAAAAGCTCAAAAGTCAAGTAATTGAGTGGCAACATGAGCAAGGAAAGGAAGCAAAGCAAGCACAGCAATCCAATTTTGGCTTCCTTTTTTGGGGACAAAAAGGATCAAAGCATGGAAAGGCAGTAAGACAATGAAGTCAGAACTCCTGTACCAAAAGCTTCCAAGAAAAATTTGAAGTGGTTACAGGCCATGGAGGATCTCAAGAAGGATTTTGAAAGTTAAGTAAGAGAAGTGGCAAAACAATTGGGAAGAAAAATGAGAATGATGCAAGAAAATCATGAAAGGAGTGTCAACAATCTGACTGAAGAAAACAACATCTTAAGAAATAAATGAACTCAAATGGCAAAAGAGGCCCAAAAAGCCAATGAGGAGTTGATGCCTTAAAAAGCCAAATTTGCCAGACTGAAAAAGATTTTCAAAAGCTTACTGAAGAGAATAATTCTTTCAGAATTAGATTAGAGCAAATGGAAGCTAATGACTATAAGAAATCAAAATACTATAGAACATATCCAAACAAATGAAAAAAAAAATAGAAGGCAATGTAAAATATCTCATTGGAAATACCACTGACCTGAAAAATAGATCCAGGAGAGATAATTTCAAAACTATTGGACTACGTGAAAGCCATGATCCAAAAAAATAATCTAGAAATCATCCTTCCAGAAATTCTCAAGGAAAATTGCCCTGATATTTTAGAACTAGAGGGCAAAATAGAAATTGAAAGAATTCACCAATCACTTTTTGAAAAAGATCCCAAAAAGAAGACTTCTAGGAATATTATAGCGAGGATCTGGAGTTCCCAGAACAAAGAGAAAATATTACAAAGAGCCAAGAGGAAACAATTCAAATATTTTGGAAATACAATTAGTATAACACAGGATCTAGCAGCTTCTACATTAATGGATCACAGGGCTTGGAATATCATATTCTGGAGATCAAAGGAGCTAGGATTAAAACCAAGAATCACCTACTCAGCAAAACTGAGTATATTGTTACAGGGGAAAATATGGTCATTCAATGAAGTGGAGCACTTTCAAGCATTCTTGATGAAAAATAAGGAACTTATAAAAGGTGAACTGTTTAGATGTCTACATGGAAAAAAAGATAATTGTTACTTATGAAACTTTTCTCTGTATGAAGATAGTTTAAGTGAATATAAATGTGTGTATATATACAACTATATATGTATACATATGCATACATACATACATATATAATGTCTAGAAAGGAGTATATGTGGTATTAATATATATGTGAGTGTGTGTATATATGTGTACAGGTATACATGTACAGAGGGCACAGGATCACTTGAATACGAAGGGATGATATTTTAAAGGGGAAATTGACAGGTGAAAGGGGAATATAATGAGAGCAGATAGGGAGAGACAGAATGGGGTAAATTATCTCATATAGAAAAGGCAAGGGATAACTGTTACAATGGAGCAGAAGAACAGGAAGGCAAAACGGAATGGGTGAACCGTGTTGTCACTGAATTTGGCTTAGGGAGGGAATTACATACACACTAAATTGGGTATCTTGCCTTACAGGAGAGTAGGGAGGAAGAGCATGAGAGGGGAGATGATGGAGGGGAGGACAGGTTTGGGGGAGGGTAGTTAGAAGTATATATTTTTGAAAAGGAACAGGGTCAAAATAGAGAGAAGAACAAGTGGGAGTTGGGATAGGATGGAGGGAAATAGTGTCAGTGTTTCACAATATATCCTCTATTGAAATGTTTTGTCTAGCTACACATGTACAACCTATATTGAATTGCTTATCTTTCCAGTAAGGGTGGGTAATGAGGGAGGAAGAGAAAGAATCTGGAATGTAAATTTTTAAATTGATATGTTTAAAATATTATTATTATTACTATTATAATTATTAACATGCAACTGGGAAATAAGATATACAGGCCCTGGGGTATGGAGATCTGTCTTGCCCTTGCAGAGAGTCAGAGGGGGGGTGGGGGAGTACATAGGAGAGAGCAGATTGGAGGAGTGGGTATACAGTGGGATCGCTGTTTTAGGGTGGTGGGTAGGGGAAAGATGGGGAGAAAATTTGTAACTCAAAATCTTGTGGAAATGAATGATATAAACTAAAAATAAACAAAATTTAATTAATAAAACCAATTGTAAAATTTGATTAATTTTATTACAATGTTAATAAAACAAATATGATAATAGAGTTCCCTTCTTTGCAGAGATTCGGTAATACTGGAAAGTCTATGCTTAATTCAATTATTTTTTAATCTTCCTAACTTTTCTACTTCTTTTTTACTCTTTGCTATTAGGAGTGGCTTTCTTGTAAGAGAGCTTTTGACATATATAGACAATGAAATTAACATGCAGAAGATATAAATGCAAATTTATGTCACAGACAATTAAAGGAAATGGTTTTATGTTAATTTTACTAGCATATTCCTCAGCTGACTGAGGAGCTTAATAGTTGAAAAGTTTTAGATTGGACTATAATTTGTGGATTGTGTAGATGCCAGATGCTGCAAAATTCCTTCTTTTTAACATGTTGTGGAATACAAACAACATTATTATCAAGGCCACATATATCTATAAAACTGCAGCAGGACTGGTCATACAGTCAGAGTAAGAGACAACAATTGACAGAGTATTGCATAATTTGCTACAAGGATTAAAAAAAATGAGTGAGTCCTTTACTACTTCCATGGATCTTTTTGGTAAAATGATAAAGCACTTATTCTGAAATTAGGAAATTGTGTGTGTTTTGTTTGTTTATTGTTATTCCATGGGTGTGATGTCTGTGAGTGGGCATAAACATTTTTATACATAGGCAATTAGGATGTTATGAAATCCCATGGTCAGTAAATCTATATCTTTATTGACACTGTGAGTTACTCACCCATACATGGATCAGGGGTCATAGATATTTTATATAGCCTATATAGCAGGTGAAATCTTAATAATGTAAAATAAATACCATAATTACTATTTAGAAGTGATTTTTTTAGGATGGTTTCAAATGTATTCTGCATAATTTTGTTTATTTTTTTCTCAAGCTGTATTAGGAACCACTTTATTGTTTAATATTTGCAAGTACCAACACAAGAAAAAAAAACATCTCACCAATGATATTTCCTGTACAGTCAATAAACAAAATTACCATTATTGTCTTTTCATTATTCAGGAGTCAACATTGTTTTTCTTTTAAACTGGTAAATCCAGGACAAAGATTTATGTAATTTTCTGCATAAATTAGCATCTAACGTTCCAAATCCTTAAGCATCAACTTAAAAAGAAATAACTTAATAAAATACAGTAAATATCTAAATAAAATAAAATTCATAACCTATTGAAATTTAATTCAAGGCCACAAGAAGAAATGAGAGTAACTGTAACCTTTGGAAAAAGAAAAGAGGCTCATTAAACTTTTCCCCAAACTGCTGACAGTTAAAGAAAAATAAAACAAGAACTGCTCTTCTAAAATGAGAGAACTCTTAGATGCATAAGCTGTTTGGTTCCTCTTCATTATAATTATCAAAAAGTATCTATTTGGCATTGACTTTAACATTTTTGCATTAGTAAGAATAAAAAAAAATTAAAAACAGAAGCATAGATGTGATTTTTCTTTATGCAGATATATTTATAATGTAGAAAATGCTTCAGTGACACCTGCTGGTTGAAAGTGAATTCAATGCAACTGGTCAGCTAATTCTCAAGATATATCTCTTTTAGCACAAGAAAAAGAATTCCTTTCAGTGAAAGTTGTCTTACAGGATATAAGTTTTTTTTAAGTAAAGAGAGAAATGATTACTATTGTTTGTCTCTCATTTTGTTGTGGCATTAGTGTGAAAAGTCTTTGAAAAGGGCGGATTCAAGAATTATGGGGAAGAGTATGTGTTCTCTGGATACTTATATGAGGGTTTTATGAAAATATTGGAAGGAACAGATTATTGGCTTGATATTTTTTTAGTGCAATGATTAAGTTGCTTCTTGATGTTTTAAAGAGCTCAGTATCTTAAATTAGCAGGTTATAGACTAGAAAGCTTAGAACTGGAAGCATGTTCCTATGTTATGTCTGTGTTTTGTGGACAAGCAGGCATCTCAAAAGGGGAGAATGATTATCCAAATCCTTATTCCTCCAGATTTTCTTTTTAGCAATCTTTCATTGCAATGAATCATTAAGTTTCATTAGGATTAAGATTTAGATGACTATGAAAATAGAAACAAGGACAAAGAATTGGTAGATACAAGTGTAATGTGCTTAATGGAACTATAGAAATCTTAAAATGTTTAATTAAATCCCTTGCAAATGGAAATATATTTAAATTTCTCGTTGAGGCATGCTAACTAAATTTCAAATAGATAAATGTAAAAAGTATAAAAAATAAAAGTATTCTTTTTTCCAAAGCTTGATAAATGTAACAAAAAAAGAAATATGCACCTATACATATGCATATATATGTAGACAGAGATATTATTTTTTCATATATATATCTATATAGGAATAAATGTCAAAGAGTAAGAGACAAGTTTTCTTATGAATGAGAATATTAAATAATAGGAATATTCCAGAGCAACCTACAATATCTACAAAAATTAATCATTTGTTATGGCATAGATAGAAAAGCAAATAAATGTGAATTGACTAAAAAGTTGAATGTATCATTTATAGATGTTAACACAGAGAATATATAATATTGTTAATGTTGTTATCCCTTCATTTTCTTTTTTTAAATTGAGAAATGAGGCTTTTATGAGAGAAACTTGCTTTTTTCATATTTATGATTGGTAAATGTGTTTCTCTTCATTCTACACTCCCCTCCATTTATTCTAATCTCTCATTTCACCTTGTCCCTCCTCAAAAGGGTTTTACTTCTGACTAACCTCTCCCCCAGTCTTCCCTCCCTTATATCACTCTCCCCCTTATCTTATCCCCTGACTCTCCTGCTTTCCTTTAGGGTAAGGGAAATTTCTATATCCAATTGAATATGTAAGTTATTCCCTTTTATATCTGACTCTGATGAGAGTAAAATTCACTCACTCCTCATCTTCCCAACTTCTCCACTATAGAAGCTTTTTCTTGCTTCTTTTTTTGTGAGATAATTTACCCAATTTTAACTTTCCCTTTTTCCAAGTTAATTCCTCTTTCTTACCCTTTAAATTTTTTATTTTAGATATCATACTTTCTTATTCAACCCACATTCCTGCCCTCTCTCTATATATACTTCTTTCTGCCCTAATAATGAGAAAAGTTTTTTATGAGTTACAAGCATCATCTTTCCCAGTAAGAATGTAAACAGTTTAACCTTATGAGGTGCTTTATGCTTTGTCTTTCTTGCTTACTATTTTATACTTCTCTTGAGTCTTATATTTGAAACTTGAATTTTCTATTCATTTCTGGTCTTTTTGTCAAGGATTCTTGAAAGTTCTCTATTTCGTTTAATGTTCATTTTTTCTCCTGAAGGCCTATATTTGGTTTTGCTAGGTGATTCTTGTCTGTAATGCTAACTCTTTTGCCCTCTGTAATATCATACTCCACTCCCCCGCCTGCCCTCCCCAATTCTTTAATATAGAAACTTCTATATCTCATGTTATCCTGATTGTGACTCTAACATAACTGGAATGTTTCTTTCTGGCTGCTTATATTATTTTCTCCTTCACCTGGAAATTCTGGAATTTGGCTATAATATTCCTGGTAACATTCTTTTGGGGATCTCTTTCAGGAGGTGTTTGGTAGATTCTTTAAATCTCTATTTTATGCTCTGGTTCTAACATATAGGGGCTTTTTTCCTTGGTAATTTCTTGAAAGATGATGTTGGATCACAGCTATAAAGTAGTCTAACAATTTTAAAATCATCTCTCTTGGAACTATTTTCCATGTCAGTTATTTTTCCAATGAGGTATTTCACATTGCCATTTATTTTTTCTTCTATTTGTTTTCATTCTTTCGGTATTGATTTGTTGTTTCTTGACTTCTCAAAAAGTCATTAGCTTCTTAATTTTTAAGGAATTATTTTCATCAGTGAGCTTTTGTGCTTCCTTTTCCACTTGCCCATTTCTGCTTTTTAAGATGTTCTTTTTAGCATTTTGTACCTCTTTTGCCATTTGTCCTAGTCTGCTTTTTTAAGGTGCTATTTTCTTCAGGTTTTGTGTGTGTGTGTTTCTCTTTTATCAAGCTATTGACTCATTTTTTATGATTTTCTTGCATCGTTTTCATTTCTCTTCACACCTTCTCCTCTACCTCTCTCACTTGATTTTCCAAATTCTTTTTGACTTCCATGGAATGAGATCAATTTATCTTTTTTCTTGGAATCTATGGATGTAAGTGTCTTTGGATGCTGTCATCTTCTGAGTGTGTGTTTTGATCTTCCTTGTCACCATAATGACTTTCTTTGGTCACATTTTTTCCATTGTTTTTTCATTTACTCAGCCTATTACTTGACTTTTAACTGTCTGTTAAAGTAGCATTCTGTATCCAGGGTGGAGGGTTCAGTCTCCAAAACTTTAGGGGTTTTGTATAGCTGTTTTCAGAGATACTTATAGGGACCTCTAAACTTTCAGTTCTTCTGAGGTGGTATGATGTAAAATGAAGTGTTTATTACACTCTGTGACTATAGTCTGATCTGCGAGTGACCTCAAGCACTCTTTTCTGCCCTGGAACTGTGAGGAGGGTCCCTACTTTACTGTATCCATCAGCTCTGTTATGCTAATGCCCATCCTTGCCCTGAGACTGCCATTCAGGACTCTGACATGGACCTGGATGTGGGAAAAATAGTAAAGTTGGGCTTCAGTGCCAGCAGAAAGACCCTTTAATCTCCTTCTGATCAGTTGTTGGAACCCCTTACAGTCCATCAGCTGAGTGCTCTGGAAGTAGTTCCTCCTTCTGCCTTTGCCAGTGCTGCTACTGATTCAGTCACTCCCAAGGCCTGCTCCTGGTTTGCTGTGTCCAAGGTTGTGCTGGCATGGCCCATACTGGACTGTGCTCCACTCTCACCCAGGTGTGACAGAATATTCCTGCTGACTTTCTAAGTTGTCTTTGGCATCTGAGGGATGAGAGGTGTGGAAACCATAACTACTATCAGTCTTGCAGTTGCCCTGAGGCCCGTTCTGGCTTTGGTGGGGCCAGGTTTGTACTGGCATGGCCTGTGCTGGATTGCATTCCTTTCTCACCTTGGTGCAACAGAACTTTCCTTCCAACCTTACAGGTTGTCTTGATCTAGAAACTTGTTTCACTCCATCTTTTTGCTTTTTCTGCTTTATAATGTGTTTATAATTTTTTAAAGGTATTTGGAAGTTTTTGGAGCAGAACTCCCATGAGTCCCTGATTACTCTGCCATATTGGCTCCCTAGTCTGTTTTTTTTTTTTTACAGTGTTATTGTCTTCTCTTTTTTTGTGTCTCTTTGACCAAGCTTTTGAATAATTTTTTCATGATATTTTTACCATCACTCTCATTTCTGCTCCCAGTTTTTCTTCTACATACCTTACTTGATTTTCAAAAACCATTTTGAACTCTTTCATTGGCCAATTCATATTTTTCATGGAGGCTTTGGATGTTGGAACCTTTCACTTTGTTATCTTCTTCTGAGTTTGTTTTGATCTTGCTTGCCAACAACATAGTATCTTTCTACGGTCAAAATGTGTTTGTTTGTTTTTTCTGTTGTTTGCTCATATATTTTTAGTCTGTTTCTTAGCTTTTCACTTTTTGTTAAAGTGAGACTCTGCTTCTAGGATGGAAGGTGTATTATCCCAAGCTTAAGGGGTTCCACAAAGCTATTTTCTGAGCTACTTGTAGGAGACTTTAAGTTTTCAGTTCTTTCAAGGTATTATTATCTAAGGAGAGGTGTGTTTACTGCTCTCTGGGCCTGCAGTCTGATCTGTGATGATCAACAAGACTTCTTTGTCCCTGGAACTGTCCCTGCTCCACAAATCATCAAATGAAAAGCAACAATTTATTAATTAAAAACAGAATAACTTAGGGGATGTTGTTATTTTAGTATTGAGATGTAATATGTATATATGTATGTAAATATGCATGTATATGTGTGCATATATACACATATATACATACACATGTATGTATATGTATAAATATATATATACACATATAAATATGTGTGTCCTTACATATGTATTTAAAATATAGAAACAGATTTTTAAAAGAGTGTTAATGAACTGAGCATTTATTTTTTTTAATATGGAAACATTTTTAACACACCAAAAATTATTGAAAATAAGAATATAAAATGATAATACTGAAAACCAGGAAACTGTTATAAAATGAGAAATAATTTAAGACAAAAAATTAGTAATAAACCATTTGTTAATCCAAATAAGAAAGAGAAAAATAACAAAAGATTCAAACATGAAATAAATTCACAAAAGTGGAAATAAAAATAATTATCAGAATCTACTTCATTTAACAATATAACAGAAACTAAAACTAATGGGAAATGGATGAAGAAAAATGAAAATATTCAAATGAAAGTAATAGATATTTTAAAAATCCCAGTCTCAGAAACAGAGCAATATTTAAATGATTTACTCTAAAACACAGGAGTGGGATGGTGGATAGAGTTTATATGATTTTAGAGTTGAATTTGGTCAAATACTGAAAGTGAAATTGGTACTAATGTTACACAAAAACATTCTTAATATCAGATAAATAAGATATTTTAGTGAAATCATTTTTTTGGATATAAACATAGTCCTCATATCAAAGTAAGACAAGATTAATTAAATCAAATTAATTTAAAAGAAAAAGAAGTATATAGAGTAGTTCCATTAATGATTTAAAAATATATTTTAAAGATGGACTCCCTGTCAAAAATTGTTCTAAGCTCTTGGGATACACTTAAATATTACTGATATGAAATATTCTCTTCTTACAACTAGTTCATATTCCATTAGATATTTCTCCATTGTGAGAAATCACACATATAATAAATTTCAACTGCAGATCCATGGCAAGCCCAGATGGTCCTGCAACCAAAGCCTCCAAGAAAAAAAAATGAATTTGTCACATGCCATGGAGGAGCTCAAGAAGGATTGTGAGAATCATGTAAGAGCAGTAGAGGAAAAATTGGGAATAGAAATGAAAATGAGGCAAGAAAATCATGAAAAACAAGTCAACATTCTGCTAAAGGAGACCCAGAAAAATATTGAAGGAAATAACACCTTAAAATAATAGACTAACTCAAAAGGCAAAAGAGGCCCAAAAAGGCAAAGAGGAGAAGAATGCCTTCAAAAGCTGAATTTGCCAGATCCAAAAGGAATTTCAAAAGTTCATTGAAGAAAATAATTCCTTCAAAATTAGATTGGAGAAACTGGAAGCTAATGACTTTATGAGAAATCAAGATACTATAAAACAGATCCAAAAGAATGAAAAATCAGAAGGCAATGTGAAATATCTCATTAGAAAAACCACTGACCTGGAAAATAGATGTTGGGGAAATAATTCTAAAATTCTTGGAATATCTGTAAGCCATGATTTAAAAAAATAAGCCTAGACACCACCTTTCAAAATAAATTTTCAAAGAAAACTTCCATGATATTTCAGAACAAGAGGACAAAATATAAATGGAAACAATTCACTGATAAGTTTTTTTTTTATCAAACACTTTATTAAATTCTAGTTTACATAATTCATTTCTGCAAGATTTTGAGTTACATTTTTTCTCCGCGTTTTCCCCTACCCATCAGCCCAAAATAGTGATCCCACTGGATATCCTCTCCTCCAATCTGCTCTTTCCCATATCTTCTCCCATACCCCCTCCAACTTTCTAGTAGGGCACTGTGGATCTCTATGCCCCAGTGACTGTATATCTTATTTCCCACTTACATGTAAAATAATTTTGATAATAGTATATATATATACATGTAAAATAATGTTGATAATAGTATATATATATGTATACACATGTGTGTGTTAAACATATGATTTGACAACTTTGAATTCCAGATTCAATCCCTTCCTCCCTTGCTCCCTTGTTACCCACCCTTACTGGGAAGATAAGCAATTCAATATAGGTTGTACATGTGTAGCTATGCAAAACATTTCCCTAGTGGATACATTGTAAAAGACTGACTATATTTTGCTGCATCCTATCCCACATCCTACTTGTTCTATTCTCTACTTTGATCCTGTCCTTTTTTAAAAGTGGCTTCCAACTTCCCTCCCCACAAGCTTGTCCTCACTTCAATTATCCCTCCCTTATCCTCTTCCCCCCTACTCTGCTGTAGGGTGAGATACAGTATTTAGTATGTATGTCATTCTCTTGCTAAGCCAAATTCTGTTGGAATAAGGTTGACCCATTCCCTTTTGACTTCCTGTTCTTCCCCTCCATTGTAAACATTTTCCCTTATGTCTTCTATATGAGATAGTTTATCTCAATCTGTCTCTATCTCTTCTCAAAAATGAAACCATCTGATTTTTCTTTATTTATTTCCTAAAACCAGAAGTTCTGTTATGAAAATCCTGACTTAACAGTCATGTATTGAAAATAATGTTTTCTGAAAAACCATCTTTAAGACATAACACAGAAATATTCAACAGCCTCCATTTGAGGACTCCCAAGAATAGGGATCATGCTATTTTCTGAGACACATCATTTCACTTTGAGACAATTTGAATTCTTAATTTGTCTTGATTCATTTGTTTCATTATGTTTTGTTTTCCTGAGTGTAAACCTAAATCTGCTTCATTTTGTTCACTGAATGAAAATATAGTCATTATAACATCCAAAATAATTCTTCAAAAATCAATTCATGAAGATCGACTCAGGGATTACAATAACTATGAGTTTATCCCTGTACTTAGCATAGTGTGCACAACATGTGCTTAAAATAGTTTTGAATGAATTACTTTATCTAATTGCATAGCCAACACCTTTCCAAACTTGCCTTTTGTCTATAGATAAAGTTAAAATGCCTCCATGCCCTTTTTGAGCATGGATAAATAATGTGTAAAGCAAAATTAGAATTGAACCCAAAAGGCTTTGGAGGAGAGATTATATGGGGCATTTTTTGTCATAATTTATTCAAGGCCTTACATTTTTACTCTCAGCAATTTGACTGTATTAATGAAATTTAAAATCAGGATTTGTTTTCAATTTCCAATTGAAAGTCCAATGACTCACACATGCAGGAAATACTCCAAAACTTCAGTGCTTCTCTGATCTCATCAATGTTGCAATTTCCTCTAATAATAGCAATCCAAGCTTATTAATATCTCCTCATCCTGTGTAACTCTTTCTTATTCCCTCTACCCATAATGTATTCTCTAAGTACACTAGGGCTGACCTCATATTCTCATGACATTGACTGCCCAGAAGTTATCATTTGTTTCTTTGTGAATTGTAGCCTCTCTCCTTTATTTTTTTCTAATTTTTCAATTTATTTATTTATTGTCTGTTAAATTGATGTTAAATTCTTTTCCACAAGATTTTGAGTGACAATTTGTTCTCTCCCTGTATTTCCCCTGCCCTCACCCCAAAATAGCAAGCCTACTGAATTCCCCTTCTCCTAATCTGTTCTGCCTTATATCCTCCTACTTCACACCCCTTATTTCCTATCAGGGAAAGATGGGTTTCTATACCCTGGTACCTGCATATATTTCCCAGTTTTTTTTTCCAGATTTTTTTCCCTTCTTTCCTCCTTACCCACCCTTACTGGGAAGATAAGCAATTCAATATAGATTGTACATGTGTAATTACCAAAATCCTTTCCATAGTATTTATATTGTTAAAGATTAACTATATTTCCCTCCATCCTATCCTGCCTTACACTTATTCTATTTTCTCCTTTGACCATATCCCTTTTCCAAAAAGTTTGCTTCTAACTACCGTCTCCCCCAATCTGCCCTTCCTTCTATCATCCCCTCTATCATCCCCTAACCCCCCGCCCCCCATTTTCCTGTATGGTAAAATATCCAATTGAGTGTATATATTATTCCCTTGTTAGGCCAAATTCAATGAGAATCAGGTTTACCCATTCCCTTTCACGTTGCTGCTCTTGCCCAACATTGTGACAGTTTTCTCTTGCCTCTTTTATATGAGATAAATTACTCCCATTCTTCTTCTCCAAATATATTCCTCACTCACCTCCTAATTTTATTTTTTAGATATCATCCCCCCATATTCAACTTATCCTGTGCCCTTTGTCTATGTATAAATGAACATGCAAAAGCACACACTTACATATATTTATATACACATATCCTCCTATACACACACACATATACATATATTCTCTTCAGCTATCCTCATACTGAGAAGTCTTACTAGTTACAGTTATTTTTCCATGCAAGAATGTAAATAGTTAAAGTTAAATAAGTTCCTTATGATTTCTTTTTCCTTTTTACCTTCTCATGCTTCTCTTTTTTTAATATTTGTAAGTAAAATTTTCTGTTCAACTAATGTTTTGTCTTTTTTTTCCCTTTTCCTTTTTTTTTTTTTTTTTGCTTTTTTGGAGGGCAATTGGGGTTAAGTAACTTGCCGTAGGTCACATGGCTAGTTTTTCTGTTAAGTGTCTGAGGCCATATTTGAACTCAGGTAGTCCTGACTCCAGGGCCGATGCTCAATTCACCGTGCCACCTAGCCACCCCATCAACTCATGTTTTTTCATCAATAATGCTAGGAAGTCCTCTATTTAATTGGATGATCACATTTTTCCTTGTTGCATTATACTCACTTTTGCTAGATAGGTGATTCTTGGTTTTAGTCCTAGCTCCTTTGACCTCTGGAATACCATATTCCAAGTCCTTTGATCACTCAAGGTAGAAGTTGCTATGTCTTGTGTTATCCTGATTGTGTTTCCACAAATCTGAAATTGTTTTTCCTAATTGCTTGCCATATTTTGTCCTTGACTTGGGAGTTCTAGAATTTGGCTGTAACATTCCTAGGAGTTTTCATTTTGGGATCTTTTCAAGAGATATTTGGTGAATTCTTTCAATTTCTGTTTTGCCCTCTGGTTCTAGTATATCAGGGAAATTGCGCTTTTTTTTATTTTTGCTTTTTGGAGGGCAATTGGGGTTGAGAGATTTGCCAAAATTTGCATGGCTAGTAGGTGTGTCAAGTGTCTGAGGCCAGATTTGAACTCAGATCCTCCTGACACCAGGACTGGTACTCTATTCACTGTGCAACATAGCCTTGATAATTTCTTGAAAAGTTGTGTCTAGAATCTTTTTTTGATCATGGCTTTCATGTAGACCAATAATTTTTGAATTCTCTCTCTTGGATCCATTTTATATGTCAGTAGTGTTTGCATTTCCAATGAGATATTTCATATCACGTTCTATTTTTCACTTGTTTGGATTTGTTTTATAGTATCTTGATTTCTCATAAAGTCATTAGCTTCCAGTTGCTCTAATCTAATTTTGAAGGAATTATTCTCCTTAGTGACTTTTTGAAATTCCTTTTCCATCTGCCAAATTTGGCTTTTTATAGCATTCTTCTCCTCATTGGCTTTTTGGGCCTCTTTTGCCATTGGAGTTGCTCTATTTTTAAGATGTTATTTTCTTCAGTGTATTTTTGGGTCTCCTTTAGCAGACTGCTGATTCACTTTTCATGATTTTCTTGAATCATGCTCATTTCCCTTCCTAATTTTCACCCACTTCTCTTACTTGATTTTCAAAATCCTTCTTGCGCTACTCCCTCGCCTGTAAGTAGTTTGTATTTTTATTGGAAGCTTTTAATGCAGAAGTTCTGACTTCACTGTCTTCCTCCCACTTCATGCCTTGATCCTTTTTTTCTCCAAAAAAGGATTCTATTTTCTGTGTGTGCTTCTGTTGTTTGCTCATATTGGCAGTCATTTACTTTACATTTGAGCTCTTTGCCATGGCAGAACTCTGGTTCCAGAATGCAAAAAACTATGCTCCAAATTGCTTGGATTTTTGCAGCTGCCAGAGGTATTAGATGGATGCCATGTATTCACCTCCCACATGCTCTAGCTCATTGGTTACACACCCTGGACCAACACCCAAAGCTTTAATCTGGATCCAAGCAGGTCAAAGCAAAGTGATTACCCTCTGAATGATTGCTTGGACCCCTACAACATGAAGGCCAGGAGCATTGGAGGAATCCAAGGGGCAGCAGCTGCAGCCCCCATGCCTCCTCTGCTTTTCACTCTGGTGGCAGCAGCTGGGCTGCATTCCCCCTGTTACACCAAAGTTCCACACTGACCTTCTACTTTGTCTGCAGCATTTGTGGATTCCAGAAGGCTGGAAACTGCTAAAGTTGCTGGTGATTTACTCTTGTGAAGTTTTCTCCAGCCCCCACTGCTGGTTGTGAAGGCCCTGAGGCTAAAACTGCACTCAACTCCCACCATGCTGCAACGGACCCTTCCTGCTTGCCTGCTGGGCTTCCATCAGTGGGAGATTTGTTTCTCTCTTTCACTTTGTGGGTTGTGTAACTCTAAAATTTATTTAGAATCATTTTCTAAACGTATTGGAGGAGGTGGATGTATCAGCAACGCCATATTCAAAATGCTTATGGAAATTACAGATATGCTGATATAATTATCCATCACAAAATACATCATGCTTTCCATATGGGGGAATAAGCTAGAAAATTTATTAAAATACCAAAAGACTGAGTCTCAAAACCAGAAAGTGAAAGCCATCAGAGTAGTTATGAAATTGGCACCGGTAGATAAAGTAAAAAGCACCCACCTTCTCAAGTCTTTAAAACAGAACAGGCTACCTCAGGCAAAGGTCCTCCTCTCTCCACTCACAGCAACCACCCAGCGTCCAGGAAGCATGCTCCCAGCAGCTCTGGCCCCTGGCAGTCCTCAACAGGAGTCCTTAGCAGAAATACTGGCTGACTCAAAAAGGGGTTCATGCTGCCGCTGCCTCTGCTGCCGCTGCCGCCGTCGACACCACTGCCAGCCACTGCAGGAACTCTAGTTTTGGCTTCCGCTTCCTCTTGCTCTGCCCCTTCCTGCTACGTCAGGAAGTTCAATGGGGCATGGAAGATCTTTAAATCCCATAACCCTTACATTCGGCCCCAAGATCTTTCATGTCCCTTACTTGGCAAAAATACATTAGGAATAACTGGTGTCAACAAAATTTTGCAACAATATAACAACAATAGCACAGAATAAACACAGAAAACCATATTTTAGGGTGGGGTTTGAGCACAAGCTCCCCATCATTCCCCCCACCACGAACAAATGGGGCCCCAAAATCTTGTGGTAAGGGGTGAAGGTCTCTTCTTCCATGGCTACTTGCTGCTGAAATCAGATGTAGAGCTGTCCCCATCCTAAGGGGTCCCATTTGAGAAGTCAGTTCTTAATATGCTTGATGCCAGGTCCACATCACAGTTGCAGACATCCACCTTAAGTTATCAGGGATCTACAGGTGGAGGGCACCAAGCCTGTGGAAACAAATCTAGCAAACAAGGTGAACAGACAAAAAAATCAAGAGGAAGCCAAATCAAGAGACAACAACCAGACTATTGTAGCCTCACTCATGGTAGAATAAATGAGTTAAGGGTACACTTTTGTAATCATCTTCTCCAGAATAAACAATAGTTACAGTGTTATCCCTCCCATGTGCTATAATCTCTGCAGCCTTTGGAACATCATCTGGCTTCTGTTTTACCCATACTTTAGCTCCTGATTTTATTCTATCAGTAGAACCAAATCCTTCAGTTCCTCTAACAGTTATTTTGGAAGGAGGGTCAGTTTTTACGAGCGGTATTGTTTTACAAGGAACGATAATCACTTGAACTATCCTATCATTTTTGTGAATCTGTATGGGCCCTTCACCTAAATTATGGAATGTTACAACAATTTCTCCTTGATAATTAGAATCTATTACTCCAGACAATACATGTATTCCTTGAGCTGCTAATCCTGATTTGAGTAAAATCTGTCCAAAGTGATTTTTAGGGATTCTTATGCATATCCCAGTGGAGATTTTTTTATTTCTTTTATGTCCAGCCAAAAGTCCTCTAAACAATGTAAATCATACCCCACCGAACCAGGTGGTCCTGGGTACGGTGCTGGGACATCTGGCCTCAGGGTCCAATACTCAATATTTGGGATCTTATGTGTTTGTTGTTTTCTAATTTGCAGATTGGGGGTCATCATTCTGGCTAGAGGTGTACTTCCTCCTAATGGCCATGAACAAATTATCCTTCCAATGTTGATATGAATTATTGGAACTTAACTTCCTCAACTGTTCTTTCAGTAATCCATTCATTCTTTCAATTAACCCAGATGCTTCTGGATAATATGGAATATGATATATCCATTCTATATTGTTTAGTATACAATACTTCTTCATTTCATTGCCTTTGAAATGTGACCCATTGTCACTTTGAATCTGCATTGGGGTTCCATAATATAGACTTATGAGATCTAGAGTTTTACAAGTGTTTTTCTGGGTTGCATTCTTATAAGGACAAGCTACTAGTACACCTGAATAGGTGTCAACACAAGTACATATAAATCTGCATCCTTTATCCAGTGGTAGTGGACCAATATAATCTATTTGCCAGATTTGGGCTGGGACTTTTCCTCTTGCTATCTCTCCAGTTACTACCCGAGGAACAGTTCGCTCCTTTTCCAATTGACATATATGACATTCTTCTGCTATCTGTTTTAACAGTGAATGAGAGATACTAATACCTCGATCTTGTGCCCACTGGTGTGTGGCCTGGACCCCCAAATGGCCTGCTGTTTGGTGGACCCATTTTGCTAATACCGGATCATCAGTTGTTGTCAAAGTAGGGATAATATGTTCAGTAGCAATCTTTGCCAGTTGATCAGCATGAGCATTGTACTCACGTTCTGGTGTGGTGGGGGCCACGTGAGCATCTACATGAAAAACTGACAAGTCAGTGACCAAAAACATGTTCCAGATATCTTCCCATAATTCTTTGCCCCAGACTTGTTTACCATGAATTTCCCAATTTTCATTTTTCCACATGGGCATCCATGTAGCTAACCCATTAGCCCATGAATCAGTGAATATATGACACTGTCCTCCTTGTTCTATTTTGATGGCTTGATATACTGCCATAAGTTCAGCATATTGGCTACTTGCACCTATCCCAGTACTTTCCAAAGTCCTTCTAGTACATGGGTTATAGGCCACTGCTTTCCAATGTCTTTTTTGGCCCAAATATTTTGCTGTCCCATCAGTAAACCATGCATGTCTCTTTTGTTCCTCAGTTAATACATCATATCCCTCATTCCATTTTACAGTGGACTGTACCAACTGTTGCTTTGGCTCAGGGGGTGTGTCATTCCTCTCAATTTCGATGTTTGCTACAGATTCATGTAGAGCAGAGACTCCGCTTTTGCCTGTTTTTGCTCTATTTTGAATATACCACTTCCATTTGATTATACTAGCCTCTTGGGCATGTCCTATTCTGTGAGAAGCTGGGGTACTCATTACCCAGGTCATAATTGGGATTCCAGGTCTTAATATCACTTCATGGCCCAGAGTCAGTTGTTCAGTCTCCACCAAAGCCCAATATGGGCTTTTCAAAAGGTGTATACTGGACTCCAGATGAAGGGAGTTTCCTACACCAAAATCCCAAAGGTACATTTCAGCTTTGTTGTTTTTGCCATAAGCTCCAGTTTGCATAATCATCTTGTACTTGCAATTCCACTGGACCATTTTGCATGGGCCACAAATCTAGGGCCAATTGTATGGCAGCCTTGGCTTCTTCAAAAGCTTTACTCTGCTCAAGTCCCCAATCGAATTCATATTTCTTCCGTGTGACTCTATATAAAGGGTTTAAAATCTGTCCCAAATGTGGAATGTGGTGCCTCCAGTATCCAAACAATACTATGAACTTTTGGACCTCCTTCTTATTGGTATGGGTCGGAAAATCCTGAATCTTTTTCGGGCTTGAGGAAGAATCTCCTGTAGCCCCTTGTTCCATTGTATACCCCAAAATTTCACATTTTGAGCTGGTCCTTGAATCTTTGCAGGGTTAATTTCCCACTCTTTACTTTTCATATGCTCAATTAGAAGGGTCAAACTCCTTTCCACTTCTTTTGCATCTTTTCCCTGTATCATGATATCATCAATGTAGTGGGTAAGCTGTACACCAGGTAGCTTTAATTCAGCCACAATCCTGTGACAAATAATGGGGCTATGTATGTACCCTTGTGGCAAGCGGGTGAAAGTATATTGTCTACCATGCCAAGTGAAAGCGAATTGGTCCCATTGTTTAGGGTCTATTGGGATGGTGAAAAAGGCATTTGCCAAGTCAATAACTGCATACCAAGTCCCATCATATGTCTGGATCCTTTCTATTAAGGTGATGGTATCTGGAACAGCAGCATACAAAGAAGGAGTCACCTTATTCAACTGTCTATAATCCACAGTCATTCTCTATGTCCCATATGATTTTCTTACTGGCCAGACAGAATTATTCCATGTTGTGGTTGTAGGGACTAACACTCCTGCTTCAACATATTCCTTTATAGTAGTGGCAATTTCATCTTGCCCACCTGGCACAAGATACTGTTTTAAAGTAATTACTTCAGAAGGTTCAGGCAAAGTGATTAGGTCCATTTTTAGTTTTCCCACTAAAACTATTAATTCCTATCTTCCTCACAGCAAATTGGTATCTCCCTTCAGGTAAATTCAGAGTCATGCCTCTCAATACATCTATTCCAATGATGTATTCAGGAATGGGTACAACAACCACAGTATATTCTTTCTTAGGTAACTGCCCAAATTTCATTGTTATTTTAACTTGTCTGGCTGATATTTCAGCCCCTCCTAGACCTGTGATTGTAATAGGAGTTCCATGTTTAAACTTATCAGGGTTTCCATAGATAAGTGTGGCCTCAGCCCCAGTATCAAGCAGTGCCCTAGTCACAGTAGTTGATCCATTCTTCCAATATATTTTTAAACCAATATGGGGTCTGCAATCTCTTCTGCATATTTCTTTTATCTGGGCTGGGGCTTGGCCTATCTCCTATACCACCTGAGGGTGGGGCAAACTTGGATACAAAGATTCATATTCAGAAGTACCTGCAGGGGTAGTTCCTGCTTCCCTGTTCATTCTAATGCTAAGTACCTTTTCTTGGTACAGCTTATGCAGCTCTTCAGTTGGAATACCATCTATTCTTCTACAATTCCCTTCTTGTAGGTCTATTTTGTCTCTGAATCCTCTGGCTGTTTACTCTTCTCTCTAGAGGCAATTTGTCTTTTTCCCATTCCCCTAAATTGCTTAATTGTGAAATCTTATCCAGCACCTCTGAAAGAGGGTGCCCTATTTCTCCAATTAATAGAGTCAGAATTAGGTGCTTATATGCAGGAGGAGCCATTTTCACTATGATATTTCTATGAGGAACTCCTAGGGGGGTATCATAGTATGCATTTGCATCTCCAATCAGGATAGCAGTTTTCATTAGCTCCTCCTTTAGCTTTCTCATACAGTGTCTAAGTGAGTACCAGGGTCTGTCTCCCCTAGGCCACATAGATTCAGTAGGATATTCCTTTTTGCATCCTTCTGCAGCTAAGGGTAGCAGATTAGTTTTGTTATTTCCTCCTTGCATATGGTGATCCCTAAAAGCCTGGTATACAAAAGGATTCTGATACTTATGAATTTTAAACAGTCCTCATTGTCCAGTGTTATTCCTACTGTGCCTTCATCAGTGATTCTTACTATCCAAGACACTAAAGACTCCCCCATTCTTTGGGTAAATCTACTCAATATATCAGTGATCTTCTGTTGAGTGAAATCCTCAATTATCTCCTTGGACTCTGTTTTGCCTCGGTGGTTCTCCTGTCTTCTTCTTCTTATGGGGAGAGCTTCTACATTAGAAGACTCCTCATCTAACTTTGCTCCATTCTCCTCACACACATTCCCCTGGAAGCTGTCAGGGCAACTCTGCCCAGCCTGTACAAAAGCTGCATGCACATTCCTTCTGCTAGTTTTTTGCTTCCTTTAGCTACATGAACAGTAGCTTGCTCCTGTACCACATGAGTCTCTCCAGTTTGCTCTTCTGAGTGCTGTGACACAGAAGAATCCTCAGGCAAACCAGCTGACTCCCTAGCCATCCGACCTCTTTCCTCCAGCAGCTTATCCCTACTTTTACACATAAGGTGATAACTTGTTAGCAGCTCCCAGCCTATCCTGCACACTCCTGCCAGTTCTTTGCCTGGTTTTATGGGTATTCCTTTCAAACATCTTTCCAAATCTCCAGGTTCTCCCTCTTTTAGCCTTGGTTCCCAGTTTTCACGGGGCCCTGTGCTTTTGGAGCATTCTCTGGCTAGAGAGGAATAAGGCAAATCCTCCCATCCTGGAATAGCCATTTCTTCCTCTAAAGCCCCACTGCATCCAAATAGAGGCCTGACATTTTGTGATCCCATCCTCGTCGCCAAATGTATCAGCAATGCCATATTCACAATGCCTATGGAAATTATAGATTTGCTGATATAATTATCCATCACAAAATACATCATGCTTTCCATATGGGAGAATAAGGTAGAAAATTTATTAAAATATCAGAAGACTGAGTCCCCAAACCAGAAAGTGAAAGCCATCAGAGTAGTTATGAAATTGGCACAGGTAGATAAAGTAGAAAGCACCCACATTCTAAAGCCTTTAAAACAGAACAGGCTACCTCAGGCAAAGGTCCTCCTCTCCCCACTTACAGCAACCTCCCAGCGTCCAGGAAGTGCGCTCCCAGAAGCTCCGGCCCCTGGCAGTCCTCAGCAGGAGTCCTTAGCAGAAATTCTGGCTGACACAAAAAGGGGTTCACGCTTCTGCTGCCGTTGCCTCTGCTGCCGCCGCCGTCGCCACCACCACCAGCCACTACAGGAACTCTAGTTTTGGCTTCCGCTTCCTCTTGCTCTGCCCCTTCCTGCTACGTCAGTAAGTTCAGTGGGGCATGGAAGATCTTTAAATCCCATAACCCTTACAGTGGAACATGGAGCAATGCAGAAGTCCTGTTTCTACTCTGCCATCCCTTCTTTTTTGTTTTTTACTAGTTATACATTTGTCTAATAATATTTGCTTTTTAGCTTTTCCTATGTAATTAACTAGACATCCTGTTTGTGGCTATGATGTTCCTCTTTATATCCTTTTTGGTAGCTGTCAACCTAAATTCTTTGAAGACTCTAGGATTTCATGGCTTAGATTCATATTGTTCTAGCAGAATAACACCATTAAAAATAAATAGGAGCTCTGATTGAGGGAGCAATCTGGGGTTATTATAAGAATTTTGGTATTGGCTCCCCCTAGAAATTTTCTTCCATTTCATTGTTCTGTATAAATTGTATACTGAAGGATGAGAATGATCAATTTTGACTGGTTCCTGTTTGGGCGTTAGATGATTCATTTTTGAGGATTTTAGGTCTACTTTGGGGAAGCTTAATGTATTTTATATGTCATTCACAAAAAGGAGAACTTCCCAAAAATTCAATAAAAAGTGTTTATTAAGGAGCTCCTACATAGAAGGTGTAAGTGCTGGGAAAAAAAAAGGAGAAATAATTAAACCATCTCTGGCCTCAAGAAGCTTATGTTCTACCTTGATGAGAGACACAATATACGTGTAATTAAATAAATACATATATTGTATATAAGAAGTAATATAGACTAATTATAAGAAGAAAGTACTAGAGGGAGGCTAGGTGGTGCAGTGAATAGAACACTGGCCTTGGAGTCAGGAGGACCTCAGTTCAAATCCAGCCCCAGACACAACACAAAAAAAAACTAGCCATGTGACCTTGGGCAAGTATATCAATAATTCAGTATTCACAATGCTTAAAGTAACTATAAATATGCTGAAATGGTTATTGATCGCAAAATATAACATGTTCTTTACATGGGGGACAAAGCTAAAATGTGTATTCAAATACCAGAAAATTGAGTCTGCAAACCAGAAAGTATATTGCCAAGCAAAGGCAACTTCACAAGATTCAAAATACCAGCATAGCTGCTCTCCATTAAAATGGAGAGGGACAATTTCAGGGAAAAATTAAGAACAGAGAATAACAAAATATAGCATAAATCAAAATACAGCATTCCCCAAGTTTAATTCAATCATATCCAAGAACTACTCCATCCCTTGATATTAGATTCATTCAGTCAATCACAACGTCCTTCTTCTAAGTGTTACTCCACTCCTAGGCAGTACATTCATTTAGTCAATCACAAAGCACAAAAAAGCCAAAAGTTTCCCACCCTTGGATCAAAACTGAATAGGCCATCTACCCCAGAGTTACAACATGCTTAAGCACAGCATTTAATAGCCAAAGAGAGGTCTTTTCTTCATATTGACCTGAGGCAAGTTCTCAGCAATCTTTTTTCCTGCTTAGCAAGCAGCAAGCTTAGCAAGGGCACAAGATACATTGTCAGTGACTTCATTAATTCATTATCTTTCTGCAGAATAGTCCTAGAACTCCTGAAAACATTAGCAAAAGCCTCTTCCAGGATTTCTGTAAACACACAACAAGAAAATCATTCTTTAGGTCTTCTTTAACATCAGCAAGGTTCCAGAATCTCTGCAACAACAGCATTGGCCTTCACCGGTGGACACAATTCACTCTCTGTCTGCAGAAGAGTCACGGGAGCTCTGAACCAACAGCAAGGTTCTAGGAACTCTGCAACAATTGTGTTGGCCTTCACCAGTAGGAGCAATTCACTCTCTGTCTGCAGAACAGTCTCAGGAGTTCTGAACCAACAGCAGTGTTCCAGGACCTCTGCAAAAATAACACTGTCCTTCACCAGTGGATGAATCTGGCAAAGCAACATCAAAAAAGACTGACAAAGTACCAGCATAACAGTCATGTCTCCTCAGTCCTTGTCTGCTCTCGGTGGCAGCTCTGAAAAGACCTGGGCAGTTCCAACTGTACCTCAGCAATACTCTACATCTCCTTTCTCTGCCTCCATGATGCTGCTTCCAAAAAAAATTCTTCTGCCTCTCTCTCTGCTTGTGACTCTCTAAATTCACATCACCAGCTCCTAGTTCAGCCCTCTCTTTTCATGTCAACAAGTCCATCCCACAAGTGGGATTCACAAGCTCTGGGTTTTAACACAATCAATCCAAAAATAAAGCCAATACAGGGGATCTTTAAATTCCATTCCTATTACAGAAAGTCAAAGCCATAACAGTAGCTATAGAATTGACACACATAGATAATGTAGTAAACACCTACATTCTCAAGATTTCAAAACAGAACAGGCTTCCTCAGGCAAACATCCTCCTCTCCTCATTCACAGCAACTGCTCATTGTCCATGCAGCTTGCTCCCAGCAGCTCCAGCCCCTTATACTTCCTGTCCCCAGCAGTCCTCAGCAAGAGTCCTTAGCAGAAATTCTGGCTGGCTAAAAAAAATAAAAGGAGTCCATACTGCCACCACCTCTGCCACTGCCATCACTGCTGCGTCTACCACCACTTGTCAAATCACTGCACTACCTCCAGCTTGTCTCTGGCTTCCTCCTGCCCAAACCCTTCTTGCTATGTAAGCAAGTTCAAGGGTCATGGAAGATCTTAAAATCCCATAACCATTACAGCAAGTCATTGAACCCTAATTTCCCTCCAAAAAGCAAGAAGAAGAAGAAGAAGAAGAAGAAGAAGAAGAAGAAGAAGAAGAA
>NW_027187332.1:191956-194425 GCF_028583685.1 Petaurus breviceps papuanus
AGAAGAAGAAGAAGAAGAAGAAGAAGAAGAAGAAGAAGAAGAAGAAGGAGAAGAAGAAGGAGAAGGAGAAGGAGAAGAAGAAGAAGAGGAGGAGAAGGAGGAGGAAGAGACTAATTAAAATGAGAGGGACAGAAAACATCTCATACGGTCATTGTTCAAGCACATGAGCTATATTTTGAAGGAAATTATTAATTGTTTGTGTCATGGTGAACTAAGAATACATTTCACACAAAGGGGACAGTTTTGGAAAGGTATGGAGGCCAAAAATGAAATATCCTATTCAGGGTACAGCTAGCTAGCCAAAATGATTTAATTGCAGCAATATTTGCCATGTGACTAAGAAATAAAATGAAAGGTATGTAGCAAAAGGTTGTGGAGGATTTTAAATGCAAAATTTATTATATTCAAACATACCAAATTCTTCTGATATTGATAACTATTAAAATAAACTAATTGAAGAGAGAGACTCTGCTAGAGGACAGATTCTAAAATCAGAACATACCATGCTTTAAATGTTTTCAATTTAAAGTATAATATAGGCTGCTTCAAGAAGCATAATTAGAAGTACTTTTTTATAGTATAATTCGTAGAAGAGAACATTAAAGTTCAGAATCTTTTACTTGTCTGAGTTTAGAAGAATTATAATTATTGCTTAACTTCCTGTGGGCATTTGCACATACACAAGATTATCTTCAGCATGAAGAGAGTAGCTTATAGAGCATTAATAAAGTGAGAAAAATTAAATCTCCTTAAATGTCAGCATTCTTTACATCGTACTACTCAGACTTGGAAAGAAATGAGGGACATTTTCCTTTTGTTAGATAACAGATGGGCATCTAGAGCTTAATTTAAAAACCCAGTGGACAAGAAATGGCAAAAATATGCTAAAGACCCTCTGCAGAGAACACCTGATTATGTGAATAAGTTGCTGGCTTTTCACATTCAGTAATTGAATTAAAGTTTAACCTCTGCTACAAAAGAATTGGCATGGTTTGTCCTTCTTTGTTCCAAAATTGTATCAAGAGGTTTCTTACCAACTCTTTTTCCCCTGTACACTTTTTCTTTCTATTCATTCAGAGGTGTCCTCTTTTTCATATAAATCTGCCATATAGAAGAGTTAGCCAGATTGTCCAGCTGATTCTGAATGACTTACCCAGGGTGCACTGCCGAGTAATGGGATACCTGAGGTACAGAGATTATCTGTAATGGCATTCAGTTACTGCTGCTCAGTGGTGGTACAAATAGGTTTGCTGCTGTTAACACTAAAGCTAATTTGTGTATTATCAAAGCCTGGGAAACAATTTGGCCACTTGCCCTTATGGATTCCCACGTAGGCTTTGTGGAAGTAAATGCTTTTTCTAGTATCAACTTCTCTTACTCTGTTCTGCTTTAATCAATCAATAAAGAGAAGGTCCAACAATGAGGTGAATGGATTATAAGCTGAAAGGGGAATTTAATGCGTCATGAATCCAACCATCCAAGGGTGTAATACAATAGTTTAGGAGCAATCATTTTGGCTATTTGGCATAGTAAAGAACAGAAACCTTAGTAGAATGATAAAACATAATCTAAGCTATTGAATACTAGATTAATACTCTAGAAATAAAGAAAATAGGAATTGATCAAAAGAGAGAAATATGTGTTTGTCTAATTGATTTTTCAGTATAATAATTTTGATTTAAACTTTTTTTTCCACCCTAGGCTTATGTTTTTTAAATGAGATTACCTCAGATTAAGCTTTCTTATACTACTTCTTTATCATTAGATTTTTTTTTCTAATTATGTTAAAACGGTCTAATAATAGCAGCAAAAAATATCTGACCAATAAGGAAAACTGAGCTTCAAAGCAACACTGATCACAATTATCTAGAATTATTTATAATATTATTTTTAACTTTTTCAGAAATATTTTGGCGATATTTTAGGTGTGTATTTCTTGAATTTCTAGGTTTAAAGCACCTTCTGGTCTGGGATGAATATTGCTGTGTAATGGAGTACACTACCTCCCCTAGAGTTATTTTCAGAGAACCAGAATGAGCACAGCAGGAGCTATATACTTCTGAAATATCTTTCTATTCCTTTGTGAAATTTCATATCAAATAGGCAAGTGTCCCTTGTGGTGGACAGACAAATTGTTAGTTTCTCTTAAAAAAATAATTCTCCTTTAGAAAATACCCTGTTTCTTGCTATATCATGGGTTTGGTTATATAGTACGAGTCAAATAATGCTCCCAGAGCAGAGAGAGAGACAGAGCGACACAAAGACAGAGAGACAGAGAGAGAGACATAGAGACAGAGAGAGAAAGACAGAGAGACAGACAGACAGAGACAGAGAGACAGAGAGAGAGAGAGAGACAGACAGACAGACAGACAGACAGAGACAGAGACAGAGAGACAGAGAGAGAGAGACAGAGAGAGACAGAGAGAGAGAGAGACAGAGAGAGAGAGAGAGAGAGAGAGAGAGAGAGAT
>NW_027187332.1:194525-219007 GCF_028583685.1 Petaurus breviceps papuanus
GAGAGAGAGAGAGAGAGAGAGAGAGAGAGAGAGAGAGAGTGCATCTGTCCAGCTATTACATGTAAAGCCTATAAAGAGGGTATTATCCTTGCACCCTGACACCAGTCTTTTAAGCAATTTCATTATACAGTAATTGCAGCTCTACTTCCTACATATTCTGTGCTCCAAGCAATCACACTCCCACATACAATCTTTTGAACTAGTAGGAATGCCCATCTTAGTCACTGGACTTATAAACTACAAATTGCTTCCAGGAACTTAGGATTTCAACAATAATTTTTGATTACCCAGACAGTATATAATCATTTCTATTTGTCCTAAGGACATTTTATTTCACAAGGTATAGTCTTACCTTGATAACTTTCATATTACATGGATCCATGGCATTTAGAAGTGTTGAATGAAAATTGATTCTTCAATTTGGGAACCAAATGTTTCAATTCAATGAGAATGTCCTTAGTGTTTGATTGGTCCCCCTTTTTATGGGCAGTGACATCAGGCTTTCTTGTTCCATTTTCCCTAAAAGAATTACTATAATCTGAATGAGGCAGTTATTCACAGTTTGGTGAATGGATACTAGTAGGTATGCAACACAACTTAATAAATAGAAAGTCTATTTGATTTGGAATCACAAGGTATGAGTTCAAATCTTGACTATCATTTTCTAACCATTTAACTTTGATTAAGTCAGTTTACTCCTCTAAGGCTCCATTAAAAAAAATCTTTACACTGGGGCTAACATTTTTTAAAATTATTATTTAGTTACAAGTTTGTTTTGACTAAATATATCAGATTTATAAAAAGTCTGATATATTTAGTTAACTAATACTTTAGATATCTATTATATGTCAGGTGTTGTAATAAGTACCAAAAAACAAAGGAAGGCAAAATTATTTTGTAGTCCCTGCACTAAATGACTTTGCAGTCTGATTGGGGAGACAACATTTAAACACCTATGAGGTACGAATATATATTATATATTTATGTGTGTGTGTGTATGTGTGCACGAATGTGCGATATGGAGATAATTTCACATGGAAGACACTGACATTAAGGAGGAATAGAAAAGATTTCTTGCAGAAGTTAGAATTTTAGCTCTGATGAAAAAGAAGCAATGAGGAACAAGCATTTTCAAAAAATATGAGAAAGTCAGTGAAAACACTCAAGAGTCTTAGGCAAAGAACAGAAAGGATGCCAGTCTTACTGAAAAAGAGTACAGTATGACAATATTTGAAGCATAATAAGAAACCAAGGCGTAAAGGGATTTAAAAACCAAATAGTCTAATTTACATTTGATCCTGGATGATTAAAAAAAAACTATTGAAATTTGTTGGATATTGGGAGTGATGAAGTCAGAATTGAATTTTAGAAAGATCAGTTTGAAAAGTGAGTAGCATATGCATTGGAGTGGGGAGATATTTGAGAGCAAGACACTAATCATCTGGCTCTTGCAATAGTAGAGGCATGAGATGATTAGGGCTTGTAGTAGCAGTGTTGGAAGAGATAAGTAATTGCATAGTAGAGATGATATGAAAGTAGACACTCAAATTTATCTGATCTATACCTTCTCATCTTGTGTAATGGTTCCCATGTCCTGAATATGTCTTCCAAAGATAATTTACTCAAAACACTGAAGGTTATTATAAGGATCACTTAAAAATGTTAGATACACTTGCATGTGACCACTTGTTATCCTTACTCTCAAAAATTACCAGCCCACTTCCTTTTTGCAGTCATATACAAAATTGATTATGATTTTTAATAATCTTTTTTATATTCATTTACTAGGTAACTGATATGTCAATAGCATTGTTCTTGGTACTGTGTATACAAAGACTGAAATGAAATCTCTGACTTCAAGATATCTGTTTTATTGAAATACAACATATATACAAATATGTGAAGCATTCTTATTTATTCATTTATTACTAGGTTAGCAGGAAATGTTCATAGGAAGGAAATTCCTTTAACAATGCAGATTGTTATCTTCTTTGAAACTTAAAATTTTAATGATCTAAATGTAACTAAGATAAACTAAATGATTGTCCAATGCCACATAGGCAGTGTGGCAGAGACAGAATTTGAACACAATTATGTCTGGTCTAGAGACCTGCACTCCATTTGCTACATTGTATTTTTGTCAAGTATTAAGAACATACAAAGTGATATAATTTCTTTTTAAAAATAATATTTCATTGTGCAATTACATATAAAGGAGATTTTCTTCACATTCATTTAAAAAATTCAGTTCCAAATATTCTTTCTCCCTCCTTCCCCTCTACCCTACCTAAAATGGCAAACACTTTGACAAAGGTGACATGAGTGAAATCATGTTAAACACATTTTTATGTTAGTCACGTTGTGAAAGAAGAAACAGAACAAGAGGATAAAGACATGGGGGGAAAAGTGAAAATGGTATGCTTCAGCCTCCATAATTCATTCTCTGGATGTGGATAACATTTTCCACTATGAGCCTGTTGGAATTACCGTAGATCATTGTATTGCTGAGAATAGCTAAGTCAGTTATAGTTATTTATCCTACAATGCTGCTGTTACTTTGTACAATATCCTCCTGGTTCTGCTCACCTCATTATGCATCAGTTCTTTTAAGTCTTTGCAGGTTTTAATGAAATCTGCCTGCTTGTCATTTATTATAGCACAATAGTATTCCATCACAACCATAGAACACAACTTGCTTATCCATTCTACAATTGATGGGCACCCCCTCAAATTCCAATTTGAAAAATAGTTCCAAAAATCAGAAAGTGCTAATTATTGGGAGGATGAAAAGGCTTATATAAAAGGCAGAAGGTGAATTGTGTTTTAAAGGAATCCAGGGATTCTACAGGGTAGATATATACCAGAAAGTGATCTGAGAAATGAGATACCACTAATGCAAAGTGATGGAGACAAGAGGTTTACTGTCATGAATGTGGTGCAGTAACTCTGATTTTTCTGGAAGAGAGTTTGTGACTAGCGAGTATTATGAAAAGACTGGAGAATTAGGTGGGAGTCATGGTGTGTAATGATTTATTTAAATGTTAAGCTGAATTTGTGTATTATCCTAGTAAGTTACTGGAGAATCTTACAGTCACAAAGTTATATGGTCAGATCTATGTTTTGCTTATATCATTTTAGAAGATGTATGAAGAATGGATAAGAGTAGAGACTGGAGAAAAGGAGAACAATTCTACTACTAATATGGTCCCACAGAGATGATCTCCTAGAGGCATTAGTAGTGCAAAAATATTTTACACCAATTTGTCATCATTCAGCAAGCATTTATCAAACAATTATTTGCTTTCAAGTACAGATTTCAATTAGTCAGACAACATGCAAATCGCCATATACAAAGTAAATGGAAGGAACTCTCAGAAGGGGACAAATAGTGAAAATAGAGGGACTTACCAAGTAATAACCCTCTAGAAAGTGAGATTATAACTAAGTCTTGAAGAAAGTCAGGAATTGTCCTATTTTAGCTGGCTCTTTTTTTTTTGACTTTTAAATGAAGATGAAGACTCTTTCGTAGATAGTCACAGAAATAGAAACATAACAGATACATCAGTGCTGGTCTGAATATGATTATGAAAAGAAGATTACACATTCATTTGGGAAATTGGAATATAATTTTTTAAATGGGACTTTAAGATAAGCTTATTGTGTAATTTTTTGTTAAACTAAATTTTAAAAATGTCCTGTTTTATGTTGTTCAGTCATTTACAATTGTATCTTATTCTTCATGACCATATTTAAGGTTTTCTTGGGAAAGATACTGGAATGGCTTGTCATTTCCTTCTCTAGCTCATTTTGCTGTTGAGAAAACTGAGGTAAATAGGGTTAAGTGACTTTCACAGAATCACACAGCTAGTAAGTGTCTTAGGCCAGGTTTATACTCAGGAATATGAGTGTTGAGTACTTATGATGGACCTAAAGAACCATTGTCATAGAGTCATGAACCAAATTCTGTTGCTCCCAGAGGAAATGCTGGGTGTGGCCAAATTGATTCCTAAAATTATTATTGTAATAGTATCTTAATGTGAAACAGTGTTAATACACATATTATGTGTATATATATGTGTGTGTGTGCATGTATATATACACATCTGCATACACCTACACACATACATATATGTATGAAAACATATATGTGTGTATATATGTATTCCCAATTGCATGTAAAAACAATTATCAACATTCATTTAATAAAGGAGGGTAAGAAGGACTTAGGAACTTCTGGGAGACAAGAGTAAGCAGCAAATCACTTTAGCTGTCCCATCTTCACCTGCAAACTAACATAAAATAGCACCCCAGAATAAATCCTGGAACAACAAAGCACTCAGAAAGAAAGGTGGAGCAGTCTTTTAGCCCTGGAGACTTGGAGGATAGGCAAGAAAGGTCCATCTCATTCAGGTAAAAAGGGAGTGTAGTCCAAGACAAGAAGCATCCCATCAAGCCAGCAGTGAGCCCAACCTCATTAAACCATCAGGAGATGCTGAGCCCCAGGGTGGTGGAGCAGGCAAAGTTCAAAACCAGAACCCTCTAGATTTCTTAGCACTAACAGGGGAACTGGCAGACTCCAGTGTAATAGTAATGGAATTTAAAGATCCCCTTGTATTGTCTTGTTTTTCAGGTTGAGTGTTAAAACTCAAAGCTTGTGAATCCCACTTATGGGATGTACTGCTGATGTAAGAAGAGAGGGGAGAACTGGGAGGAGGTGGTGCCATGGATTTAGAGAAGGCCCAAGCAGAGAGAGAGGCAGAAGATCTTTTGGGAACAACATTGTGGAGGATTGCTGAGAGACAGTTGGAGCTGCCCAGGACTTTTGAGACTTGCCACCCAGAGCTGCCAAGCACTGAGGAGACATAGTTGTGATGCTGGTATTTTTTCTGTCTGTTTTGATGTTGTTTTGCCAGATTCATCTGCTGGTGAAGGACAGTGCTGTTGTTGCAGAGGTCCTGGCACCTTGCTGTTGGTTCAGAAGCCCTAAAGAAGTATTTTGTTGTATGTTTACCGAAATCCTAGAAGAGGGACTTGCTGATATTTTCAGGGTTCATGATACTGTTCTGCAGGCAGAGAGTGAATTTATGAGGACACTGGCAATGTATATTGTGGCTTTGTGAAGCTTTGTCTCCCCAGGAATAGAGAGTGCTGAGAACTTGCCTCAGGTCAAGATGAAGAAAAGACCTCTCTTTGGGTATTAAATGCTGTGATGATATTTTAACCTTGCTGGATGCCCTTTGTGTTCTGCACTGTCCCTTTTGAGAAGGTGCTTGGTGTTAGATGATGAAAATTGTAATTCAGTTGTGGGAAACTTGATTTTTTATGTTATGTGATTGACCAAATAAATATACTTAGTTTATTATTTGAAACTAATCTTAATCTCCATTTGAGAAGAGTGACTTTGTTATTGACTAAATGAATGTACTTCCCAGGGGTGGAGTAAATTATTGAATTACACTTGGTAAATGCTGTATTTTGATCTTCTCTGTTCTGGGAATATTTTGTCTTAATTTGTCACCTAATAAAATGGAAAGTTACTATGCTAGTATTCTGAACCTTGAAAGTTGTCTTTGCTCGGCTTTACATCCAGCTAAGAGAATAATCAGGTACTTAAGTGCAGCCCAGGGAGGGCAGGTGGAGCAGTTGGACCTCCATGTTCTTTAGTACAGCATAGGGCAGAGCAGCATCTTCCAGCAATTGGACATTTGCATGCTTCAGTGCCACCCAGGGCAAACAGACATCCTACAGTACTTGAGAATAGCCTCAGGAAAAGGCAGAAAAATCCCACCAGGTCTCACCACACACCAGATAAACCCTACAGTCTCCAGTAGTACCAGCCACCTTCCCAACACAGTCACCCAATACAGCACCAGATGGGCGATTCCCTGTAGATCTCAGGGCAACTCCAGCACAGCACCTGATAGACAGATGGGTCCTGCAACCTCTGGCACAAAGAACTTGAGAAAGAGTCCCTTCCATCCTGGAAATGAAGCTCATATTTAAAATAAAGTGAACCCCTCCCCCCCCAAAAAAAAAAGATCCAAAAGAAAAGAAAAAAAATAATCTGATAATAGAAGATTATTATGGTGACAGAGGAGACCAAGAGACAAATTCAGAAAAGGACAATATCAAAAAATTTATGGGCAAAACCCAAAGAAAAATGGGAAGTGGTTTCAAACCCAGACATAACTTATAAAATACCTAAGTGGGTGGAGGGGAAGCTAAAAAGTCATATAAGAGACACAGAAGAAAAATGGGAAATGATAATGTTGCAAGAGAATTATGAACAAAAAAGATTCCATAACTTGGAAAACTGTGTAAGAAGTACAATTGGCCAAATAGAAAAGGAGATGCAAAATACACTGGAAAAAACAACTTATTAGAGTATGATTGACCAAAAGCTAATGGTTCTAAACAACTTCTTAAAAGTTAAAAAGGGGCAAGTGGAAGCTAATGACTTTATGAGGCAACATGAATCAATTAAATTCAAAAGAATGAACAAAAGGAAGATAATGTAAAATACCTCATTACATAAACAACTGACCTGAAAAATAGATCCAGGAGTGACAATATCAGGATAACTGGACTACCTGAAAGCCATATTCAAAAGGACAGCCTGGACAGCATCTCTCTAGAAATTATGAAGGGAAACTGCCCTGATAACCCTGAAACCAGAAGGCAAAATAGGTATTGAAAGAATCAATCAATTACCTCAGGAAAGAGATTGCAAAATAAATACCAGGGAACATCATAACCAAATTTCAAAACTATCATGTCAAGGAAAACAAGTGGCCAGAAGGACAACTCAAATATGAGAAAGTGACAATCAGGAACACACTGGACATGGCAGCTGTAACATTAAAGGATCAGAGGTCATGGAATATGATATTTCAGAGGGCAAAGGAGCTAAAACAATCACCAAGAATCTTTTACCCAGCATCATTAAGCATAATATATCATGGGGAAAAATTATCATTCAATGAAGAAATCCAGAACTAAACCAAAATTTTGAACCTAATTCTTTACCAAGAAAAGCATAAGTAGGTAAAAAGGGGATAAAAAGCGATTCGATAGAGTTGAACTGTTTATATCCCTACACATTAAGACAATACTTTTAGCTCTTAAAATTATATCACTAAAAATACAGAAAGAAGGAATGTACATAAATGGAGGGTATGGATATAAGGTGAATTTAGGGGAATAACATAAAATATAAGGAATGAGAAAGAGGAGTACAATGGTTGCAGAAGGGAAGGAGAGGTAGAGTGGGGTAAATAATCTTGCATAAAGAGACAAGGAAGACCTATTACAGTGGAAGAAAAGATTGGGATGTGGTGTGATGGGCATTGCTTGAACCTTACTCTTATCAATACTGCCTCAGACAGGGAAAAATATGCACAATAATTTGAATATAGAAGTTTATCTTACCTGATGGGGAAGTGAAGAGGGGGTTAATAAGAGTGGAGAGGGGTCCTGGGGACTGACTAGAGGGAGGATAGATCAGAGGAGGTGGTAGACAGAAGGGAAACATTGGTGAGGTGGTAGAGTGAAAGGAGAGATAGGATAAACAGAAAGAAGAAGAGGATGGAGGGAAATACATATTATCAAAAACCAGAATCCTACAATACGTTGCTTAAAAGAAACAAACATGAAGCAGAGAGAAATACATAGAGAAAAGATCAGAGTCTGGAATGGAATGTATTGTGCTTTGGTTAAGATAAAGAAAACAGGGGTAGCAATTCAGATCTTCTCTAGAGTGCAAACAAACATGGACTTAAGGGCAATGAGGTAGGAAACTACATCTTACTAAGGGGTACAATAGATAATGAATCAATCAAATTAGGAGCTCAAGGAATAATTTACCTGTCAGATCTATGGGGAGGTGAAGAATTCATGACCAAACAAGAGACAGAGAGTGCTGCAAAAGGTAGAATAGAGATGGAGGGGGGCGGAGCCAAGATGGCAGAGTAGAAGCACGACCCTCCCGCAGCTCCGGCTTCCACCCTCCCCAATACATGTAGAAAGGGGACTCTAAACAAACTTTGGAGCTGCAGAACCCACAAAATGACACAGAGAAGCTAACCTCCCGCTGAGAACAGCCCAGCAGGCCGGCAGGAATTGGCCAGCGCAGCGCTCTGGGAGCCGAGCCCAGCCCCACGCCGAGGCTTTAGCCCCAGCACGGGCCTGACCAGCCACCAGCCAGAGGGACTCCAGATCAGCAGCAGCTGTGGCCGTTTCCAGATTTATCAACACATAGATGCGAAGGACAAGGGAGAGAGGCCAGTGCATTCTGGACTTTGGGACCCAGTAAGTGGGGGTGCATGGCTTTTACCCCCGGGGCGAGAAACCGCTGAGACACAGGCACAGCCTGCCAGCGCCACGTGGCAGCTTCAGCTCCTGGCCTGCCGAGTGTAGGGGGACCAAGCACCAGTCTGAGGGGTCATCACTCTTGCTTTAACCTGCTTGGATCTGGATTGCAGTCTAGGGTGGAGGTCCTGGGGTGTGTGTCCAGCTTGCCAGAGCATGTGGAGACCTCAGAGAGGGCACCCATCTAATACCTCCAGCAGCTGAGAAAACCCCAGCGTTTGGGACGAAAACTCCCCTGTCTGGTGGCAGAGTCCTACTGTGGCAAAAAGCCCAAAAGTCAAATCATTGAGTGGCAAAATGAGCAGGCAAAGGAAACAAAGCAGACAGAAGATTCCAACATTACACTCCTATTTTGGGGATAAGAAGGAGCAAGGCATAGAACAGGAGGAAATCAGTGAAGTCAGAACTCCTGCACCAAAAGCTTCAAAGGAAAATACAAGCTGGTTACAGGCCATAGAGGACCTTAAGAAGCAGATAAGAGAAGTGGAGGAAAAATTGGGGAGAGAAATGAGAACAATGCAAGAAAATTATGAAATGAGAGTCAACAGCCTGACTGAAGAAAATAATACCTTAAAAAACAGACTGACTCAAATGGCAAAGGAGGCTCAGAAAGGCAATGAGGAGAAGAATGCCTTAAAAAGTCGAATTTGCCAGATGGAAAAAGAATCTCAAAAGCTCACTGAGGAGAATCATTGCTTCAGAATTAGATTGGAGCAAATGGAAGCTAATGACTTTATGAGAAATCAAGATGCTGTTAAACAGATCCAAACAAATGAAAGAATAGAAGGCAATGTGAAATATCTCATGGGAAAAACCACTGACCTGGAAAATAGATCCAGGAGAGATAATTTAAAAATTATTGGACTGCCTGAGAGCCATGACCAAAGTAAGAGCCTGGAAAGCATCCTCCAGGAAGTTCTCAAAGAAAACTGCCCTGATGTTTTAGAACCAGAGGGCAAAATAGAGGTTGAAAGAATCCACCGATCACCTCCTGAAAAAGATCCCAAAAAGAAAACTCCTAGGAATATTATAGCCAGGTTCCAGAATTCCCAGATTAAGGAAAGAATATTACAAGCAGCCAGGAAGAAACAATTTGAATATTGTGGAAACACAATCAGGATAACCCAGGATCTGGCAGCTTCTACACTGAGGGATCAAAGGGCCTGGAATGTGATATTCCGGAGGTCAAGGGAGCTGGGATTGAAACCAAGAGTCACCTACCCAGCAAAACTGAGTATCCTGTTTCAGGGGAAAATATGGTCATTCAGTGGAATACAGGACTTTCAAGCATTCTTGCTGAAAAAACCAGAGCTGAATAGAAAATTTGACATTCAGATACAAGAAGCAAGAGAAGCATGAGAAGGATTTTGGTGATATATGATCTCTTCGATGTGCATCTCCATCAAGCAGTTTACCAGTAGCAACACAACATCATCCTGTTCAATTTTTGATCATATCCTTCCGCAAGTCCATCATAGATAATCCACCCAAGTTGTTCTGGTCCCTGAAACATTTTGAGAGGGCTGATATAGTAATCAGGCTATATATGATCCCTTTCTCTGACTACATGATGAATCCATTTCTCATTTCATTTGTACTTTTTTGTAGATGGTAAATCTACAAATTGTATATCATATATATATATATGTATATATATATGATTTTTGCATGCAAATTATCATTAATAATATGAAGCAGATTCTTATGCCCAGTTTTATATATGGATTGAGCTTTGGATCACTTGCAATTTTAATTGTTTGGAGATTTTGGTTTTTCATGATCCATAACCATAAACCTCACTGAGTGAATAATGGTGTTAAAAAGCTGTTTCATGTGTTTGAGACAAGTTTGGGATTATTAAAAATGCTACCCAATTTCACAAATGCAAAAAAAAACGTAGAATAGATAATTTTGATCATATTGAAATGAAAAGTCTTTCTACAAACAAAACCAATGCAACCAAGATTAGGGGAACAAAAATCTGGGAAACAGTCTTTACACCAAGTGTCTCTGATAAATGCCTCATTTCTCAAATATATAGAGAACTGAGTCAAATTTATGAGAATACAAGTCATTCCCCAATTGATAAACTATCAAAGGATATGAATAAGCAGTTTTTAAATGAAGAAATCAAAACTATCCATAGACATATTAAGTGCTCTAAATCACATTTAATTAGAGAAATGCATATTAAAACAACTACGTGGTGCCACCTTAGCTATCAGATTGGCCAATACCACAAAAAAGGAAAATAATAAATGCTAGAGAAGATGTGGGTGCATTGGAACATTAATGCATTGTTGGTGGAGTTGTGAACTGATTCAACCATTCTGGAAAGCAGTTAGGAACTATGGCCAAAGTGGAATCAAATTGTGCATACCTGTTGATTCAGAAAAATCACTACTAAGTCCATATCCCCGAAAAAATCATAAAAAAGGGAAAAGACCTTCATGGGCAAAAAATATTTATAGCAACCATTTTTGTGGTGGTAAAGTATTGGAAATTGAGGATATACCCACCTGTTGGGGAATGATGGAATAATGTATGTAATGTATGTAAAAATAATGAATGTAATGTAATACTACTGTGCAATAAGAAATGATGAACAGGCAGATCTCAGAAAAACCTGGAAAGAGTTATACAAAAATATGCTGAGTGAAGTCAGCAGAACAAGGAAAACTTACATATTATAAGCAACATTGTGTGATGATAAACTATGAAAGTCTCAGTTCACAGTAACACAATGATCTAAGACAAGTAAAAAGGACTCATTACAGAAAATGCTATGCAAATTCAGATAAAGAATTGTTGCACTCTGAATGCAGACTGTAGCACGTTTTTCACTTACCTTTCCTTTTTTTCCTTCTTTTTATATCTTTCTTCTTTCACAATTATGACAAATATGGAAACATTTTTACACTATAGAAGATGTATAAACTATATAAAAATGTCTAACATTTTCAGAGTAAAGGAGGGGAGAGAGAGGGAGAAAAATTTGGAACTTAAAACCTTGTAAAAATGAATGGTAAAAATGTTTTTGGTGGAGAGGGGTGAGCTGGGAAAGAAATTGCAGGGTCTGTAGAAATACCAGCTTCTCCTGGAGCTGTCAAACCACACCCTGGATATTTACAAATCACCTACCCAAAATTCAAGGAGCCAAGATGGTAGAGTAAAACCTAGCTGCTCTAATCCCCCTCCCTGAGCCTGAAAACCCAGAGATTATTGCCCCAGTTTAAAAGCATGAAATAGTGGAAGAAGCTGCAGGCCTATAGGAAGGATGTGATTGAGGCTGTGCTGAGTTTGAAGTGAAGGGAGGAAGGCATTCCAACAAGCCCATATCAGCTTACTGGCAGGAGATCCCTAAGCCCAGGTAGTTGGAGCCAGCAAGAACTAACAGCAGAATCCCAGTTGTGCTGCAGCACAACCAGGGGAATATGCAGACATCAGCACCTTGCGAGCAGGACACCGGCCGTTGAGAGTTTCTTAGCTCTAGCCCAGCGGTAGAGAGGTGGAAAACTGAAGTCAACAAAGGGCCTCTACCCCACACTTTACTCTGTGAGCCTAAAGGTAACCCAGGGGAAATACTGAGAGTCATAGTCTTGGCCTCAGTCTAGAAACCCAGAGGCTACAGCCCACAAAGTCAACAGGCAGGTCCCTAGATCCCAGCCTGAGAAGCGTGAGTCAGAGCCTTGTGTAACTCAGAAGCAGAAATCCAATTTAAAACCAGGAAACAGGCAACCACAATGGGCCAGTAGCAACTTGGAAAAGGAAAACCAAAGACGATTCAATCCTGTAATTGTTAATGAGAAGAACCACTTCAGAAGGAGACACCATTGACTCTATACCTACACCTGAGACAACAGAAGAAAATATGAACTGGTCTCAAGTCCAAAATGAATTCTAGGAAGAGCTCAAGAAGGATTTTAGAAGACAAATTAGAGAGGTAGGAGACAAATTGGCCAATTCTTTTAAAACTGCAATTGCCAAAGCGGAAATAAAAATCTCACTGAAGAAAATAAATCCTTAAAATGTAAAATTTGTGAACTGGAAGGGAGGTTTAAAATGTAACTGGAGCAAATGCATTCCTAAAAATGAAATCTGAACATGTGGTAAGGAGCTTCAAAAACTAACCAAAGAAAATAATTCTCTAAAATTTAGAATCAGTCAAATAGAAAATAATGACTTTATGATGCCTCAAGAAGCAGTCAAACAAAACCTAAAGATTGCAAAATGAGAAGAATGTGTAAAATATCTTATTAGGTATTCAACAAATACCTCCTGAAAGAGATACCAAAATTGATAATTCCAAAGGAATATTGTAGTCAAATTCCCGAATTATCAGGTCAAGGAGAAAGTGCTGCAAGCAGCCAAAAGGAAAAAATAATCTAATATTGTGGAACTACAGTCAGGATCATGCAGGACCTAACAGTTGCTACATTAAAAGATCAGAGGTATTGACATATAAAGTTTCATAAGGCAAATAGCTTACACTGCAAACAAGGATCAACTATTCAGCAAAAAATGAGCATAATCTTTCAGGCAATAAGATGGTCATTCAATGAAATAAGGGACTTCCAACACTTCCTGATGAAAAAGCCAGAGATCAATGGAAAATTTGATCTCCAAATACAAGACTCAAGAGAGACATAAAAAGGTAAACAATGAAAACACACACACATATACACACTTACACAAGCATATAATTTGTGATTCAATAAGAACAAATTGTTTAATCCTTATATGGAGGATCATACCTCTCAATATTGAGAATTATATAGTTATCATGACATTTAAAAATAATATACAAAGAGGATGTGGGTATAAATTAACTAATCTGGTGATATAAACAAAACCTTTTTAAGGAGTGCAAAGGAGTTGTAATGGGAGAAAATGAAATAAGAAACAGAATATATTATAGTAGAGGAAAAGAAGGGAGGGAGATGAATGCTATATGAACTTTACTTTCATTGGTTTTGGTTCAAGGAGGGATTAAAACAATCAGTTAAGTACTAGATTCTAAAGTGAAAAGACAGAAAAAAATCATAATAGTAGATAGAAAGGAGGGAGAAAAAAACCATACGAAATTTACTCTCATCAGTTAGGATTCAAGGAAGGAATAACATGCTTTGTTAAGTATAAAAATCTGTTGTAGCCTATAGGCAGTAAGATGGGAAAGAGCAGATGGTTAGAAATGAGGGAAGAAGTAATTAAGGGGAAGGGTAGGTAAAGGGAGGGGAGTGAATAGGGAGGGAATTCTGAGGGAGGCAGAAGTCAAAAGGATAACATTTAAGGAAGGGAAGGAAAAAGGGAGAAAAAAAATCACAAAAGGGGAGGGAATAGGATGGAGGGAAAGACACAGATAGTGATCATTCATATGAATGTGAATGTGATGAACTCTACCATAAAACAGTAGAATGGATTAAAAACCATAATCCTACAATATGTTGCTTACAAGAAATACATTTGAATCAGAGGGATAAACACAGGGTAAATGAAAAAAGGCTGGAGTATAACATACTATGCTTCAGTTAAAGTAAAACAAAAAAGCAGGTTATCAATCCTTATCTCAGATAAAGCAAAAGCAAAAACAAATCTAATTTAAAGAGATAAGGAAGGAAAATATATCTTGCTAAAAGGCACAATCAAGAATAAAGCAATATCATTACTAAACATAAATTCATCAAGAAGTATAGCTATATATATATATATATATATATATATATATATATATATATATATATCCAAATTCCTGGAGAATTTAAGGGAATTAGAGGAAGAAATAGATAGCCAAACTATACTAGTGGGGGATCTCAATCTCCCCCTCTCTGAACTTGATAAATTTAACCTCAAAATAAACAAGAAAGAAGTTAAGGAGGCTAAGAGAATTTCAGAGATGTTAGATATAACAGACCTCTGAAGAAAATTGAATGGGGATTAAAAAGAATATACCTTCTTAATGGTACGTGGCACATACACAAAAATTGACCATGTCCTAGGGCATAAAGACCTCATAATTCAGTGCTGAAATGAAGAAATATTAAACGCATCCCTCTCAGATCATTATGCAATTAAAATTATATGTAACAAAGGACCATGGAAAGGTAGACTAAAAACTAAACGTAAACATAAAAATTTAATCCTAAAGAATGAGTGGGTAAAACAAGAAATTATGGAAACAATCAGTAACTTCATTCAAAAGAATGACAATAAAGAGACAGCATGCCAAAACTTGTGGGATGCAGTAAAAGCAGTTCTTGGGGGAGTTTTATATCTCTGAATGCATACATGAATAAAATAGAGAAAATGGAGGACAATAAATTGGGTATGCAACTGAAAAAAGCTAGAAGAAGAAAAAAATTGAAAATCCTCAATTAAACGAGAAATTAGAAATGCTGAAAACCAAAGGAGAAATTAAGAAAACTTGAATTAATAAATAAAACTAACAGCTGGTTTTATGAAAAAACAATAAAATTAACAGACCTTTAATTAATATGATAAAAAAGAAAGAAGAAAATCAATTTATGACTATCAAAAATGAAAAGGGTTAATCTACCTACAACGAAGAGGAAATTAAAACGATAATTAGGAATTATTTTGCTGAATTTTATGTGCATAAATTTGACAATCTTATTAAAATTGATGAATATTTACAAAAATGTAAGTTTCACACAGTAACTAAAGAGAACTTAAATTACTTAAATAACCCCATGTCAGGAAAAGAAATCGAACACGCCATCAGCTAACTCCTTAGGAAAAAAATCTCCAGGGCCAGATGGATTTACTAGAGAATTATATCAAACATTTAAAGAACATTTCATTCCAATATTTTACAAAATATTTGGGAAATTTGTAGAAGAAGGAGTTTTACCAAATTATTTTTATGACACAAACATAGTGCTGATACTTAAATCTGGAAGAGACAAAACAGAGGAAGAAAATTATAGACCATTTTTCCTCAAGAGTACAGATACAAAACTTTTATAAAAAATAACAGCAAAAAGACTGCAGCAACTTAGGATAATACTCTTTGATAAGGTAGGATTTATTACAGGAATGCAAGGATGTTTGAATATTAGGACAAGTATCAGTATAATTCACCATATCAACAAGAAAACTAGCAGAAACCATATGATTATCTCAATAGATGCAAAAAAAAAATGCTTTTGACAAAATACAAGAGCCATTCCTACTAAAAACATAAAAAGGATAGGAATAAATGGAGTCTTCCTTAAAATAATAAGTAGCTTCTATCTAATACCATCAGCAAGTATGATATGTAATGGGGATAAGCTAAAAGCATTTCTGATAAGACCAGGGGTGACACAGGAATATCGAATTTCACACCCTTATTCAATTTTGTACTAGAAATATTAGCATTAGCAATAAGGGAAGAAAAAGAAATTGAAGGACTCAAATTAGGCAAATGAGAGACTAAGTTATCATTCTTTGCAGATGATATGATGGTATACTTAGAGAATCAAGGAAAAAACTACTTGAGATAATAAATAACTTTGGTAGAGTTACAGAATTTTTTTTTTTGGTCTTCCTATATCCTTTAAAAATTTTTTTCCAGTTTATTTTTAAAATTTTTTTATTTTATATCATTCATTTCCACAAGATTTTGAGTTATAAATTTTCTCCCCATTTTTCCTCCTACCCACCAACCCAAAACAATGATTCCACTGAACATCCCCTCCCCCAATCTGCTCTGTCCTATATCTTTCCCCCATCCTCCCTCTGACTTTCAAGTAGGGCATTGTGGATCTCTATGACCCAGTGCCTGTATGTCTTATTTCCTAGTTACATGTAAAATACTACTACTAATACTAATATGTTTTTAAACATTTGATTTCAAACCTTTGAAATCCAGATTCTTTCCCTACCTCCCTCATCACACACCCTTACTGGGAAGATAATCAATCAACATAGGTTTTACATGTGTAGCTAGGCAAAACATTTCCATAGTGGATATATTGTGAAAGACTGACCATATTTTCCTCCTTCCCATCCCACCTCCCCCCACTTGTTCTTTTCTGTACTTTGATCCTGTGCCTTCTCAAAAGTGTGTGCTTCCTATTCCCTCCCCCAAAGCCTGCCCTCCCTTCCATCATCCCCTCTCTCATACCCTTCCCCCCCTACTCTCCTGTAGGTTAATATACCCTGTTTAGTGTGTATGTCATTACCTCCCTAAGCCAAATTCATTGAGAATAAGGTTGAATCCTGCCCTTTTGCCTTCCTGTTCTTCTGCTCCATTGTAACACTTTTCCCTTGCCTCTTCTATATGAGATAATTTACCCCATTCTAGCTCTCCCCATTGCACTCACTATATTCCTCTCTCACCTCTTAATTTCACGTTTTAATTATTACTCCTTCCTATTCAAGTGGTCCTGTACCCTCTCTATGTATATGTGTACACATATATACACATACTCACATATGTATTCATACTCCCATATACCTTCCTATATAGACATATATGTATGCATATATATGTGTGTATATGTATATGTGTGTGTATATATATATATATAAAATTTGCATTCCTTTCAACTATTCTCATATGGAGCAAAGTTTCATAAGTTACAATGATCAGTTTTCCATGTAGGAATGTAAACAGTTCAACTTTGATATGTTCCTTATTATTTCTTTTCCCTATTTACCTTCTCATGCTTCTCTTGCTTCTTGCATCTGAGTGTCAAATTATCTATTCACCTCTGGTTTTTTCATCAAGAATGCTCGAAAGTCCTCTATTTCATTGAATGACCATATTTTCCTCTGAAACATGAGACCCAGTTTTGCTGGGTAGGTGATTGTCAGTTTTAATCCTACCTCCTTTAACCTCTGGAAGATCATATTCCAAGCCCTTCGATCCCTTAGTGTAGAAGTTGCCATATCCTGTATTTTCCTGATTGTGTTTCCACAGTATTAAAATTGTTTCTTCCTGTCTGCCTGTAATATTTTCTCTGTGATCTAGGAACTCTGAAACCTGGCTATAATATTCCTAGGAGATTTCTTTTGGAGATCTATTTGAGGAGGTTATCTGTGCATTCATTCAACCTCTATTTTGCCCTTGGGTTCTAAATCTTCAGGCCAATTTTCCTTGGAATTTCTTAAAGGATGTTTTCTAGGTTCTTATTTTGAACATGCCTTTCAGGTAGCCCAATAATTTTTAAATTATCTCTCCTGGATCTATTTTCTAGTTCAGTGTTTTTTTTTTTCCAATGAGATATTTCACATTGCCCTCTATTTTTTCATTTGTTTTGATCTGTTTAATAGTATCTTGATTTCCCATAATGTCAATAGCTTCCATTTGCTCCACTCTAATTCTCAAGAAATGTTCCTCTTCAGTGACCTTTTTATATTCTTTTTCCATCTGGTAAATTTGGCTTTTTAAGGCATTCTTCTCCTCAATGCCTTTTTGAGCCTCTTTTGCCATTTGAGTTAGTCTATTTTTAAGATGTTATTTTCTTCAGTCAGGTTGTTGACTCTCATTTCATAATTTTCTTGCATCATTCTCATTTTTCTTCCCAATTATTCCTACTTTTTCTTATTTGGTTATAATCCTTCTTTACCACTTGACTCATGTTTAATGTGAAGGCATTTGTAGATCCTATATTTGATTCCATGCCACCCTGGGGTGGGGGGGAGGAGAGAGAGGGTGAGAAAATCTGAAACTCAAAGAAAATCTTAAACTGAAGGGATGGTGGAACTGAATATTATAAGATAAATATAAACAAATAAATTTAAATTCAAATAAATTTCTTGACATGTATCTAGGGGAAAAATATTATTAAAAACCCCCAAAGACCTGCTATTCGAGTGAAATGGGAAGAATAAAGGAATTTGCACAATGACAACAATAATATGAAGGTGACATAGATTTAAAAGACTTCAGAATTCAATCAAATGCAGTATCCTATTAGGATTTCAGAAAACTGTTCATGAAACATGTCCACCATATCTTGAGTGAAAGTAGATGAACTACAGTTGATGAATGTGCCATTAATTTTTAGACTTGAATATATTTGTTCATTAGTTCTGCTTGATCACACTTATTTGATATTAGGTACTAATTTTAATAGGATGCTGGGGTGGGTGGATATGTGTTAGTGGATAGTGGTCAATCACCATTTTTAAAATAAAGGAAAGGAAATATCATTAAAACATTTAAAACAAAGAAGACATTTTTTTAATTCAAAAGGATAATATTATATGCATATAGGACAATTATGGTGCAATAATGTTTAATTTATACCTAAAATAGAAACTGAAAATAACAGAAAATTAAGTTTGTTATATCATTCTGCATTTTATTTTCCTCTTTACATTAAAAGGACAGCTAAGTTTCAGAGTGACCAGAGAACTTCCCCTAGAGTAAGGAGGATCTGAGTTCAAATCCAGCCTCAGACAGTAGCTCGGTAATCCTGGCCAAGTCACTTAATCCAATTTATCCCAGTTCCTTATCTGTAAAATAAGCTAAAGAAGAAAACAACAAACCACTCCAGTGTCTTTGCCAAGAAAAATCCAAGTAGGGTCAGAGAGTGGAACAAGACTGAAACAACTCAACAACAACAAATTACCCTGAAATTTTTGTGTTTGCAATGATTATTATTAAGTTCATTAAAAAAAAAGAAAGTTATTTTTTTGGGAATCTTGGTATCTAGGAATCATGGAAAATACTGGATAATTTCTAAAAAGTGATCAAACCTGCCCTCCTTACACAAACACACACACAAATATATATATGACAATATGATCATCTCTATTATATGTCTGTATATAGATATAAATATGCATGTATATGTATACAAATATATAATGTAAGCAATATACATACTCATTCACTTGTTTTATTTTCTTCCTCTTTTAATCATTAGGTCAAATAAGGGGTCATGAATCTTACTGAATTAAACAATCAAGAGATCAAAACAATTAGCATGGACATCACTTACCAAAAGGGGCATCTAGAATATCCCTGTCATTGAAAGGAAATCACTTTTACATTTGAACTCTGTTCCTTTATTTCTTGAGGAGTCCTGTTTTATTTTCACCTTGATTAATATCTATAAATAATTATGAAAAATATCATTTTGGTTATATTTATCAAGCTTCTATAATCTAGAACTTGTATGACTGCAATATATGCATTGCAATTGCTTTCTGGGATAAGTTCTATCAAATTTGTTTGTTTTAACAATAATCAAATAATACATAAAATGGGACTTGCAATTTCTATTCCTCTCATTCAACTCTTACTATATAGGTGCATTTCAATGTAAAATCTTGTTAAGGAAAATCAGTTTGCTCCTTGCATATATACATATGCATATATACATACATACCTGTGGGTATATATGCTTAAATACTCAAATTCGTCTGTGAGTTTCTCAATTCCGGAATTATTTCTCATGATGCCCTCCAAATCATTCATGTCTGGCAATATTATGTTATGCTCACTCATGTTCTGGGGAAGTAATAATCCACCCCAAAATTTGCAGGTCTCCCTTACCTTCCAGCACCAAGAGAGCAGGCTCTATTAGTGTATTCCACATATCCATCTCTACGTGTTTCTCTAGGCACATGACCAAGTAATCTTCCTGTCATACAATGTTTAATAATATGCTTTGACTTTATTCTTAAGAGTTTCTCATTGGTTACATGTTGCAACCTGCTCATTTTTACAATGTCCCTTTCCATGGCCTTTAAATGATTATTATCTTTAGTTCTTTAAAGGAAGTTGCATAACAATTCTTGCAGCTATATAACAAAAATGTCAAAATAGCATATACATATATATACTTACAGATGCATTTCTACACTATATGCAATTTAAAGCTTATATGTGCATGCATAATATTAATGTATATGGATATAATATATATGCTTATAAACATTTTACATATACATGCATATAATACATATTCATTTAAAATATATAGCTATGCCTACATGTATAAATATAGCTTTATCACATATAAAATACCTCAATAAATATACATCACCATCTCTGTATAGCTTATATCTGTCTATCATCTATCTATCTATCATCTATCTATCTATCTATCTATCTATCTATCTATCTATCTATCTATCTATCTATCTATCTATCTATCTACCTATCTACGTACTTACTTTTCAATGTAACCAAGAATAACTTTAATTTATATACTGACAATTTATATCAAATCTCTTAAACACATGAAATCACACTAATGATACTTTCTGTATCTCATGTGTAGTCTTATCAACAATGTAGTTTGAGAATACAATGATGTATATAGCTACCCTTACAAGCATCATTTTAATCCAAATCATAGCATAAATCATTTACAGGTTATATGCCCAACAATCTAGAGGATTAGGCTTACTTTTGTAACTTAAAACATTACATGAGTGCTAGTGCAACAACAGAACTCTCTGTTAGCCTTCATTCTTGCTATATGAACAATTGACATGCACAGAGTAAAAGAATAACAAAATATCAGGATTCAATGTTATCTATGTTGCCATCTAGTTGACTCTATCCCTGGTAATGAATGCCAAATTCTGACTTAGATTTTATTTTTAAACATCGAGCTAATTATTCCAAGTGTTATCCAAAAATCTAGGAATTTGAAAGTTTGATGTCTTATCATTTACAGGAAGATTTTATTGAGCCAATACACACCTGGTTTGTCTAAGGTGAAGGAGCATTATATTACTAATTCTGATAGTTTGCTTTACAATTATATTCCTAACTAGAAATGGGATCATTTTGAATTTAAGAGCTAGATTATAAGAAAAATAAACATTTAACATTGTATCCATGTTACAAGTTTATATTTTGGTAATTTTAAAATGTATTTCCTCATGAATCTTAGGTATTTGCAAAGCAAACACTTCGCAAACAGAGAATAGTAGAATTTTTTCCCTTCTAAGGGCCTTTCTATTGTGCCAAGGCTACTCAGAAAATAGTTACACTTAGCAGTATCTGCTTTTTAGCATATATGGAGGAACGCTTTCACTTCAGACATGCTACAATAATGACTTCAAGACCAGAATGATATTTTATTTGTCTATGTTTGGAATTATGCATATCAAATCCCAGTCCTATGTTAATTTAATGTAAATTCATATTCTACATTAGTGTAATAATATATGATATCTTGGAACCAGAATTTTTTAAATAAATTTAAAGAAAAAAAACAGCATAAAAGAGAAAAATTAAATTAATACTGCTAGGTAATTTCCAGGTTTCTTTCTTTTTCTAATAAATGATACATATATACCCTCAAATATTTAATGGCTGGGAATAAAACAGGACTAGAATTCTTCAGCTTCTCTTAGCAAAAACTATGGCCCTTAGAATAATGAAGATATAAACCTGATTCTCAAGGTATATATATTTTTTAACCTGATGAGTAGCTCAGTCAGTCTCATATACAAGCAAAGCAAAACCAATTGGATATGTGTTTGTTTGTTTTTGGTGAGTGATGCAGGGTGATCTTGAAGCATTTCAATAGATACAGATGAAAGAAAAAAAGGAGAAATGCAGAATCAAAATGTGTTTCAAGAAACAGTGAAGTCTTAATTGGGATATTGTAATTTGGGATAAAATGCTAATGTGACAAATGACATGTTTGAGGAAATTTCCCTCTATTAATAAATTAAACATCAGTAAAGGATCAATGAATGAAACAGAAGAACATAAGGAATCTAGCAGAGAAGTTAAAGGAGCCAGAAATCCAACCAAGGCAAAGATAGGAGGAGATAATTTGTGAAGGAGCAAGCAGATAACCTGCTGAGTGCCTGATGATGCACAAGAAGGAAAGGACCATCAAAGTCAATGTTAGAATGTTAACAGTATGACAATCAAGTATCCAGCAACTTTAAAGTGGCTGATGACCAAAGAGTATAATAAAGCTTCAGAGATGACATAAGTCCTAATAAAGAGATCTTAGGACGGAGGGAGAACAGATGGGATCCAGGATGAGAATGTAATGCTAAATATAGTGAAAGAAACAGGATTAAAAAAATCCAGCATATCCTACTCTAATGCTTCCTTTTGACATGGAAGAAACCCCTGGTTCTCAAAAGTTATGCCAAAAAGAGCAAAACCTCCAGCAGATTTTGCTAGTCTGAAAAGACTTTTACTTCAGAATTTGTAAGTATTATATGTTTCCAATTATGAAATTACATAGAGTCAATACCAATACGTTAGTTACTTGTCAAATATTGCCATCATAACCCATTAAATGCAGAAAAATACTAAGTTGTCCTCATATTTACGTAGTCCCATTCTACTTTGGTAATAATAAGAATCCTAAGAATTATATAGTTGTTGAGATCACCTATAAATAATATCTTAGCTATTGTCCTTTTAGACATGAGCTACTCATGTCTAAAAGTCCAATAATTAGAACATGAACTGTAGTAAATGAATCATATCCATTTTTACATTCAAAATATAAAATTAGTCAGAAGATGAAATAATTTGTGTCAAAATTAGATGTTGTCTTACTGGTTAGCATTGGAAAGGGCTATAAAGGGGTAGACTTAGTTTTTTTCATGTACTTAAAGGAAAGAAGTATAATTTGATGGAACACTTCATAATCTTGCATTGAAGAGCTAGTATTAAGTATTTGTACCAGAATGAAAATTAAAAATATGTATGTTTTTTAGATTTTCAAGGTACTTTTACAAAAATAAGGAACATACTGGAGCATAATGTGAAATTATTCTTTCCCTTCTTCCAGTCTCTTTCCCACCCATTGAGAAGGCAAGTGATATAATATCCACTTTATATGTGGGTTCATATAAAACATATCCCATATTGACCAAGTTAAAAAAATAAAAAAGCAATAAAATAACAAAACTCTTCAATCTGCACTCCAAGTTCACCAATTATCTCCCTGTATGTATATGTGAGTTTTCATCATGAGACTTGCAATTGCTGTGGATCAATTTATTAATTAGAGTAGCCATGTCTTTCATAGTTACTAATTATTATAATAAAGCAGTTAATGTGAATGATGTTTCCCCTTGTTTTGCTCTTCACTTTGTATGGGTTCATATAAGTCTCCCAATTTTTTTTTGTTTTGTTTCCCTTTCTGAAACCATCTTCATGATTTCTGACAGCACAATATTGTTTCTTGAAAACCATATACTACAACTTATTCAGCCTTTTCTCAAATGATGAGCAAGACTGAAAAGAACCATTAAAAAGGCAAACATGAGTGAGAAATCATAAGGGATTTATCAAGGTTGAGCTGTTTACATTCCTGTACTGGGTAAATATACATGTAACTCCATAGAAATAGCCATGCAACTTAAGAAGTATGACTCATTTTTTTTTATCTTTGGAACTATCAAAGGAGCTAATCTCCATTCCATCCTTTTTGCCCATGAGAGGATTAATCTTCTTGAATTAGTCCATTAAGCCCTTATGCCTAAGACAGGCAGTGAAGAAGAATGTTGACCTCATCCTAGCATCAACCAAAGCATTGTTGAGGATTTGGGCTAATTTTTCAATGAATACTTATACTTATGAAGAGATTTTCCAAGGAACCTTGATTGTTCTTAATATGTACATAAGAGATTAGTTGGGGTTTTACTTTTTAGCCCACTATTGTATAGCATTTTTTAATACTTAGGAGGATCTATTATTTATATGTCTATATTCTTTATAGGAATTGGATCATAAACCAATGCCTATCTGTTCAGCCTAGGTGATTATTTTTTCCTGAAATTCTATTCATCTTCTTACCATATTTACCTATCTATACCTATAGCTATATCTACATCTATATGTTTATCTAAATATCTAAATAACAACTAACACTCATAGAGGGCCCACAATGTGCAAATTACACTTTACAATTTTTATCTCATTTGGTTCTTACAACAACTCTGAGAGGTAGGTGCTATTATTATCTCCATTTAGCTAATAACAAAGTTAAGGCAAAGGCAAGTTAAATGACTGGCCCAGGATCATACAATTAGTAAGTATCTGAGATTATATTTGAACTCACATCATCCTGACTCAAGGTCAAGAACATTTTCCACTGGATGAACTAGCTGCTTAAATCTATCTATCTATCTATCTATCTATCTATCTATCTATCTATCTATCTATC
>NW_027187332.1:219017-221186 GCF_028583685.1 Petaurus breviceps papuanus
CTATCTATCTATCTATCTATCTATCTATCTATCTATCTATCTATCATATATCTATCTATCTGTCTGTATATAATCTATTATCTATCTTCTTGGAACTAGCAAAAAAACCCCAAAAAACAAAACTGTGCTTCATTGGTATTCCCTGCCCATAAGAAGATTAATCTCATCTAATAACTCCATCTATATCTATCTACATCTATATATGTAGCTCTAAGTATGTTGCATGATTTTTATGCTATGCAGGAAAGTAGTCGCATAGTCAAAGGTAAGCTCTTGAAATGAAATCATTCCCATTTGTTTCTGAAAGGGAATTTAATTTAGAGTGTTGTCCTCTGTGTCCAAAATTGTGAGTGGATTCTCTTCCATAACCTCCCCACAGGAATCTTTTTTGAAAGGATCAAACTTTACTTCAGGTCAGATGTTTTAACTGTAGCAGTAATGAAGCAGGGCACCAATTGAGAACGAATTTCAGGTGTTATTATTTAAACCAAGCATCTGTCTAGAAGCTTACAGCTAACTACTGAATTTCATAGTCTTACAGCCCAAGGGGGAAAAAGGATGACACAGCAACCTTTATATACTAACAAACTCAGAGTTTAATTTGAAAGATTCAATGGAACTGAAAATTATTTCTAAAATTGATGATAATGTTTCACCTGAAAACACAACTCAATATACAATATCTGTTCTAATGTACGAATAATGTTAGCAAATTGTGTAACATGAATGGGGTGCTTAATTAACAGCCAATTCAAAATCTCTTCACTTAGGGGAGGCTAGGTGGTTCAGTGAATAAGACCATTGGCCCTGGAGTTAGGTGGACCTGAGTTCAAGTGCGGGCTTAGACACTTGACACACTTATTAGCTGTGTGACCTTGGGCAAATCACTTAACCCCAACTGCTGTGCAAAAAAAAAAAGCCAAGAAAAATCTATCCACTTTTCTTAAATGGTGTCATTATTTTCCATATTTATTTGAAAATGAAAGTATTTGATGAGCAGAAATTCAACTTTAAGGAAAAAATAATGTATACTTGTCTTGGTATAGATTTTCTTCCACACCCTCAACTCCTTTCAAATCAACTTGCATGAAACTAGATTGCTACCTGTAACCATTGCTTTTTATAATGTATAGTCAAATTCTTTTTATTTCCTTTTTAAAGAAGTCTTAGATGTCACATTTGAATTATTATTAAAGATGCACAGTCAGTTCTGTCTCCTTATTCAAGCTTTACTTTAATAAATTCCATTTGCCCTCTTCCCAATGCTTATTGACTAATTTTACTATATTCCTCTTTTAAGGTGGCTATTTCAAAAACACAATGCACCTCTCAAAAACAATGCACTGTATGTACGTGTACTAGTAGCAGCAGCAGCAGCAGTTGTAGTAGTAGTAGTTGCTGAGTCTTAGACTATGTCACGAAAACCTATTTAACCCCAAGATTCATTCCCTCATGATTCAAAGAAGAGTGACTGAAGTGACCAAAGGAGTATGTAGGTACTAAAAAGGATACAAAGATAAATAAGATATCCTCAATCATTATTTTCTTTAAAATATATCAGTGGAACCAGCATTCCTTGTCACTTAGCAGCAATTTTTCTCTAGAATAGCCTACTTTTATGTATTTGCATTTTGTTATTCATCTTTTTCCTGGACCTTTCTGTTTCATATGCATAGATTCCTATAGAATTTCCAAGCTTCAAAGGAGAACAGTGGCTTTTATATCCAATACATATATGAAAAGAATATCCTCTATTACATGGCAACTCTAACCAAAGGATTGTCTGTAGTTCTATTATTCTGAACATGTATAGCCTGCCAGCAAACTGATAGAGTTAGGGATAGGCATTTAATAAAGATCCTAGTAGGGGCAAACTTAGAGTTTTGGCACTGAGACACCAAATGGGGTTAATATAGTGAAAAACTTAGAATACAATGCAATTATTAGACTTCATTCTAGATAAGACCACTTTGTGTGCACTAAAGATTTATTGATACAAAGCCTGAGTTAAACCTGAGACTCTTGAAAAACAGTATTAGAAAAAGTAACAGCAAAACTAAAGAGAATTCAAAAGAGGACCAAATAAGATCCTGTCCTTTCTTGGTCCTAACAGAAAGCACCAAGTAAGGTTAGAGAAATGCAGAAAAAAGAAAGAAAGGAAGAAAGAAA
>NW_027187332.1:221286-227573 GCF_028583685.1 Petaurus breviceps papuanus
GAAAGAAAGAAAGAAAGAAAGAAAGAAAGAAAGAAAGAAAGAAAGAAAGAAAGAAAGAAAGAAAGAAAGAAAGAAAGAAAGAAAGAAAGAAAGGATGAGGGAGGTAGGGAAGGAAGGCCCCAACTATATAATTTATTAAACATAAATGATTTTGTACCATGAAAGATGTAAAGAATGTAGGGAATCATGGGATTAATTATGAATTGATGCAGAGTAAAGAAAATGTAAACAAAGAACAATCAATGCACATAATGACTAATGATGTAAATAAATACAATGTTAAAAACAATGTTTCCAAATATAATAGCCAATTTTAGCATAATACTACTGAACTGTTCTGCCAAAAATATATTTATGCAAGTGAATAATTGTCCCCATGAATGGCAGCTAAATGACTTGCCCGAGAATACACTTAGTCGAATGTCATTGAGTCTCCTGACTAGTTTTCAGTTTTAATTTCACTATGCCAAACTCAAAGGTGAGGCAGAGTATATTATCACTAGTAGGGAAGTTTTCTTTATCACCAAGATGTAGGAATTCATAAGGGTTAGCTAATTAAATAAAAATCTATTTGAGGAATTTTAAACAACAGTAAAAAGGTTGCAAATGTTTCCAGGGAGATAACAAGTCCTTGTTGGCATCTCTTCCATAATATATCATAAGTAGTTACGTATGCTGGATACATATGAGGCCAATCAGGTTGAATATAATTATGAAATTCTTTTATGAAATGGGTATAAAGTGTCTTGATGAACTTTGACTACCTCTTAAGTAACAAAATTGGGCTTTAAAAGTTTTTAATTCCACACTTATAAAATATTAGCAAATAAGAAAGCAAGATAACCAAATGTAACCTGTCAAAAATGAAATTTCTGATTTATAAACATATCTTATGTAAATCAACAAACATATATTAAGCACAGACTATTTGGTAGGCTCTGTGTTGTGTCAGAGTCTATGAAAAGAGGCAAAAGATAGGTCCTGCCTTTAGGAACTTGTAATATTGTCAAGATGTTAATTTACATTCTCTTTTTCTATCTCTAGCATTTTATGGTATAATGATACTGAGATGCCAAAGATGACTGAATGAGGAAAGATTAAGTCATACTTATAATGGTGTATTATTTTTTTAGGGGACAATATTGAAGATTTTTTTTAATAAGTGCTAAAATATAAAGGATTTTTGAGTAACCTGAATTTAACAATTTAATTCGATTAACTAGATCATTATACTTCATTTCTGAACATTTTTTTTAACTGACTTCAATGGCCTTCCACATTTATTAACTGATTCAGTGACCTTTTACATCCTATCTATGAATTAAGAATTGCCTATAAGAATTTAAATACTATATATGTATAACAGGTATATATAACAGGTATGTATAACACACTAACATTTTGAAATCCTGACTTCACAGTTGAATTAATTCAGAATGTTTGGAATATAGTAGGATAAATTAATTTAGACACTAGAAATGTTCTCTCTCAAATGTGAGAGGTTATAAAATCTCAATTTGTTTTCACTCCTACAGCAACTATTGCAAGTTTTGGAATGGCATGATTAATGGTAGGCAGAGGTTGAAAACTAAAATCCTTCCTGCTTGCTATCTGTAAAACCTGGATTAAGCTATTTGACTTCCTATGGAGTCAATTTTATTATGTATTAATTGGGGAGAGTATGTAAGAGATATGCTGACAAATGTTTAATGAATGGATCTCAAAAACACATTTCGAAATTTAATCTAGACTATTGACATTTTCATCATTTTCTTAATCCTGAACTAGAAAAACAACTAAATAAATAATAAATACCAAGTCCTGATTGGTATAATTTGTTTATTTTGTGAGGTGTAAATTCTCACCTGAAAATTCAACCATGTCACATAAGTTACTGGAGCTGGCTTTAGCATACCCTTAGGAGTAATACAGCCTTTGAAGACAGCTATAGATTAATGTGGAATTAATTTTGCCTGAAGTGTAGCATTTTTACTCTGATGATAGAGAAATATTTGCTTGTTTGTTGTCCCCCTAGTTCCAAAATTCGTCTGAGGGACTCAATTTTCAAAGCATAGGTATCTCACTCATTCCGTATTTGCTTTTGTATAGTGTCACTTGTCCATCATTTGAAATTACTTACACATCAAATGAATTTATCTAAACTGCGGAGACTGATAGGTTGAATTTCACCTTATATTTGAAATCTCTACTACAATTAAGGTTTCAATCAACAGCATGTGATAAAATAATGTCTATCATATTCTGATATGCATTTCATATGTTTTACAGTTAAATGTATTCTGTTATATAAATAACATATGTAAAAATCTAGAAATAAAAATATTTTAAAATATAGTCATCGTCTTTTAAAAAATATATAGCATTTCTGAGCATATATATATATGTATTTCTAAATTTATGAATGTCGTTATCTTCCAAGTTTTTACTAATTGTTATTGCTGATTATATGTAATGTTTGCTTTTAAAAATAAGTATAAAAATATCAGAAAAATGGAATAATCATATTAACACCCAAAGCCTTAAGAATCTTAAAATTTAAGTACTGGTAGGTTTGTGATCAGTTATTCATTTTACAGCTTCATCAAAGATAAACATATATTCTTAGATAATTTACTGTCTGTAGATGGTACATACAATTGAAATATTATTTCCTTATTCTACATAATTTGAATGCCTATTTGTTAAAAAAACATTTCATCATTTCTCATTTTCTTGTTCTCATGGTAGATTTAAAGCACTTGTTAATGTAATATTTGATGGTAACACTTTCATTTTATTATTCCAATTTAGCATTCAGAATGCATTGTAGGCATGTGCAAAGCAGTATAATTTTCTTGAACTGGTATAAATTACAGGATTTCATGCTAGTCTAATAAAAACCTGATTCCAGAAGTTATCAGCTAATCACTAGAGACTGCTGAGATGTCTCGTGTGTTTTTTTTTCTGCATAATACAACTTTCCTTTAGATTTGCTAAAATTGTATATATTATTATCATATTAATATTATATATTTATTATTTGTATAAATTATTATACATGCCCACTAATAGTATTGTATAAAGTCATTTAACATATTTTCAAAGCAGCCATGAATTTAAAGAGAATGGGGGGGAAGAAAGTCATCCACTCCTGTCTATGAAAAAAAGAGCATTTAATTATATCTCTGTTTTCCTTTATATGTATATGGCTACCTTAGCTTGTCTACTTTTCAAAATTCCTCACAGAGTGATTTTGCCACGACCCGTAATTTCATTGGTATAGATTTGTTATTGTTGCAAAATGGAAACTCCCTCTTACCACCAGTAGTTGAGTAATTTATATTCTAAGGAATTCTACATAGAGGAATTAAATGATTTGCCCAAAATGCAGTCAAGCTGTGTTAAAGAAGACTTCAATTCAAGTAATCCTTACTCAGAGGTTTCCTCTAGGTCCACTATACAAAGATATCTCTTGCATCTCTGTCTCTCTCTCTGTCTCTCTCTGTCTCTCTCTCTCTGTCTCTGTCTCTCTGTCTCTGTCTCTCTCTGTCTCTGTCTCTGTCTCTCTGTCTCTGTCTCTGTCTCTCTCTGTCTCTCTGTCTCTCTCTCTGTCTCTCTCTCTCTGTCTCTCTCCCTCTCTCTGTCTTTCTTTCTCTCTCCCTCTCTCCTATCAGTCATTGTTGCTTGGATATTCCCTGCTGTTTCAATTTTCAATTTCTCCACTTCTTTCACTTGGATATTTTAATTTGTACTTAAAATTTGAATGTAAATAATTTCTAGGATAAGATTTGTTTTAAAATTAATTGAAAGCAAAACAACTGAACGACCTCAAAAATTAAAATAAATTACCCAGTGAGTGTTCCCAAATCAAATGGTTGTATTTTTAATTTAGGTCATAAATACACTTTAGATTTGTGTTTCTAAAAATAGATAATAAATAATTAATAACTGAACCTCTGTAGTTTCTCACATATGAATATCTTCCCTCCACTAGTACAGATTGAAATTCTTTTATGAGTCAGTAGATAATCTTTGTGAATTAGACAAAGAGAAAGTAACCAACATATCGACAACATATTTATGGTACTACAGGTTTACAAATTTCCTCCAAATTAATTTTTAACCAGTCCATAATTATTATCCAAACCCAGAAGTTTTAGAATATGGTTCAAAGTATCTACACTAAATTTTGGTCTTTCCCATTGGAAGTTGATTGCCTCCAAGGAAGGAGTCAAAACATTCCCCCAGAAGAAAGAAAAAGGTAGTTACTGAACGATACCTCTGCCTTTCAATTCTGGATTATATGACAATTATCTGGATCTTTCCTGCTTTTGAGACTACTAGTTGATAATTTTTTGCCCTTCAGTTCTCAGGGACCTGTAAATAATTATTAATTTCATTGATTCATTTATAGTGGAGAAGGCAAATTGAACCCAAGTTCATCTCCCAGCATAAAGAGTCACTTTTCCTAGACTTATTAGTGATATACCATTCTACTCTCCATTTTGTCTCCTCACTATCTGTCTCTCTATCTTTCTACTTTAAAGTTTCAGGGTATTTCCTTTATTTACTGCAATCTCCCATCATTTTTCACCCTCTAGTTCCATCCTGGGTCCTTTAAAATTTTACTCTTTCCTAGATCAAGGCTCACACATTGGCCAGTGAGCCTTAGATATAACCTTTCTTACATAATATTATGTAGGAGACAAGTTCTCTGCGTTTTAGAGAAAGTTTAGCAATCCAGAGAAGATGTGTGATTTGTTCAATATTATAAAGGTAAGTTGTATTTATATTTGGACTAGAGCACAGGTATTTTAATACTATTATCTAATATCTATATAGCACTTTAAGAGTTGTAAAACCATTTACAAATATTATCTCAGTTTACCCTAACAAGAACCCTGAATATTAGATAAAATTATTATGCCCATCATATTGATGAGGAAATCAGGGCAGAGAAGGTGAATTAAAAAATCATATAGTGAATAAGTGTCTGGGAACAACACATATGAAATCAGGTCTTCTTGGTTCTAGGGTTAGCTATAGAATTAGCCACCTAGCTGTTCTGATTCTTCTCTATTAAGTGGATTTTTAAAAATCAGGTAGCTCACTTTTATCCCTTTTACATGTGATTCTCCATTAACATAAAAGGGATAACTGTTAGCAAATATATAAAATACCTAGATTTTTTTCCATTAATAAATAATTAAACAAATTTAAAGGCTGTACACTTCTGTAGGCCAACGCTTCTAGGAGATTGAAGGGGGATTGTGGAAAGACAGCTTGAAAAGATTAATTCTTAGGTTGCAGAATGAACTAAATGACAAAAAATGCTAAGAAAATTTTTCAAATAATTAAACATCTTCAAGATTCTTTAAGGAAAACTTGGTCTTTTATTCCCTAGATGTTTTCCTGTATGTCTGAAACATCCAGAGGGTTTTCTAAACTTCATCAAAATGTAATATAGAGACCATTTTTTAATTTCATTTGATTGGAAGGTACATGGGTGTTAGATTTTGTATTTAGGTTGTGGAAAGCTGCAGAAAGTATAGAAATTTCATGACTTTGGAATAAATTGATGTTCTGAACTTTCTAAGAGAACTCAAATACCACATGACAGAGAGAACAAAATTATTGCTATCACAAACACATTTAAGATAGATGATAAAGGTTTAAACATACCTTTGTTGGGAACTTGTCATGAGATAAGAGGTTGTACTTCTCCCTTCTCTATTCCATCAACTGCTTTGTACTAAGTGGCCCTTATGCAAATAACTCTACTTCCCAGAGCCATTCACCTAATAGGAATGAAATGACATTTTCCTTCTAAAGGAAGGATTAGATTTCTCTAATCCTTTTGTCCTGAATCAAGACCTCCAGTTTCCCTCACCCTGTTTTAAGAGAAATGGACTTCACAGTACTATGAATTAATCCCAATATCCTGTGTAAATGTATTTAACTTCTCAGTGTAGTATCCCTTGATGGTGGATTAACTTGATTTAGATTTGATATGGCCAAACCATCCAAATGGGAATTTATGTTTTTATACATAGTGATATCTCCAATATGATAAAAGGGACTTTCTCATTGCCCTGAGGAATTTCAAATGCAGAAAGAGAGAGAGAGAGACAGAAAGAGAGAGAGAGAGAGACAGAGAGAGAGAGAGAGACAGAGAGACAGAGAGACAGAGACAGAGAGACAGAGAGAGAGAGAGACAGAGACAGAGAGAGAGAGAGAGAGAGAGACAGAGACAGAGACAGAGACAGAGACAGAGACAGAGACAGAGA
>NW_027187332.1:227583-262788 GCF_028583685.1 Petaurus breviceps papuanus
AGAGACAGAGACAGAGACAGAGACAGAGACAGAGACAGAGACAGAGAGACAGAGACAGAGACAGAGAGACAGAGAGAGACAGAGAGAGAGACAGAGAGAGAGACAGAGAGAGAGAGACAGAGAGAGTCAGAGAGAGAGAGACAGACAGAGAGAGAGACAGAGAGAGAGACAGAGAGAGAGACAGACAGAGAGACAGACAGAGAGAGACAGAGAGAGAGAGAGATTTTTCTTCATTTTCACACATGAATACACACACACATACACACATCTTGATCTAGATGTAATTCGAGATCAAGATGTAGTATACATAGTATTAGAGAGGACCAGATGAGCATCTGGCAAGATGGTTTGCTGAGCCCTTTTCAGGCCTGTTTATTCGCTTTTTAAAATTTTCAGTTTTTAATATTCATTTCCAACGGGATTTTTAGTTTCACATTTTCTCCCCATCTCTCCATTTCCTCCCCCCCCCACACTCCAACATAGCAAGCTGTATCACCAATGCCATATTCACAATGCCTATAGAGATTACAAATATGCTGATATAATTATCCATCACAAAATACGTCAGGTTTGCCATTTGGGGAAATAAACTAGAAAATTTATTAAGATACCAAAAGACTGAGTCCCAAAACCAGAAAGTGAAAGCCATCAGAGTAGTTATGACATTGGCACAGGTAGATAAAGTAGAAAGCACCCACATTCTCAAGCCTTTAAAACAGAACAAGCTACCTCAGGCAAAGGTCCTCCTCTCCCCACTCACAGCAACCACCCAGCGCGCTCCCAGCAGCTCCGGCCCCTGGCAGTGCTCAGCAGGAGTCCTAACTCAAAAAAAAAAAAAGGGCTTCGCGCTGCCGCTGCCTCTGCTGCTGCCGCAACCGCAACCGCAACTGCAACCGCCGCCAACCGCCAACCGCAGGACCGTTAACTCGGCTTTCACTTTTTCTCGCTTTCCGCTTTCTCTTGCTCTGCTATGTCAGCACGACCATGGGGCATGGGAGATCTTTAAATCCCATAACCCTTACACAAGCATTCTGATTAATCCTTTCTCCAGTCTTCACTCTCTTCTATCTCCCTCTGTGCACTCCCTCTTCCTCCACACTTTATTTTATGGTAAGATGGATATCTGTACACCATTGCTTATATATCTTATTTCCTGTTTGCATCTAAAAGCAATTTTATAGCATTTGTTTTTAAAACTTTGAGTTCCATATTCTCTCCCTTCTTCCCTCTTCATCCACCCCCATTGAGAATACACTTTTTAAAAATTACTCACATGTAGTTATGCAAAACATATCCATAGAAGTCATATTGTAAAAGACTAACTATATTTATGTCCACCCCATCCAGCACCCCACATGTATTCTATTTTCTCCTTTGACCCTGTACTTTTCAAAATTGTTTGCTCCTGACTACCCCCTCCCCAAATCTGCCTGCCATTCTATAATCTCCCCCACTTATCCCCTTCCTTCCTACTGTCTTGTAGGGTAAGATACCCAACTGAGTGTGTGTTATTCTCACTTAAGCCAAATCCAATGAGAGTAAGGTTGACTCATTCCCTTTCACCCCCTTGTTCTTCCCCTCCATTGTAGCAGCTTTCTCTTTTCTCTTTTATGTGAGAAAATTTATACGATTCTATCTCTCCCTTTCTCCTTCTACTAATATATTCCTCTCTCACCTCTTAATTTATTTTTTTGATATCATCCCTTCAGATTCTACTAACCCTGTGCCCTCTGTCTTTGTATACATACATACATACATATCCATACACACATACACACATATGTATTCCCTACAACTGTCCTAATACTGAGAAAAGTCTCATGAGTTACAAATATGGGCTTTTCATGTAGGAATGTAAACAGTTCAACTTTAAGAGGTTCCTTATGATTTCTCTTTCCTCTTTACCTTTTCATGCTTCTCTTGATTATTGTATGTGAAAGTGAAATTTTTTGTTCAGCTCTCATCTTTTCATCAAGAAAGCTTGAAAGTCCTCTAGTTTATTGAATATTCAAATTTTCCCCTGAAGTATTACACTCAGTTTTGCTGGTATGTGATTCTTGGTTTTAATCCTAGCTCCTTTGACCTTCAGAATATCATATTCCAAGTCCTTCCATCTCCTAATGAAGAAGCTGCTAGATCTCGAGTTATCTTGATTATGTTTCCACAATACTCAAATTTCTTCCTCTTGACTACTTCTAATATTTTCTCCTTGACTGGAAACTCTGGAATTTGGACATAATATTCTGAGGAGTTTTCTTTTGGGGATCTTTTTCAAGAGGTGATTGGTGGATTCTTTCAATTTCTATTTTACCCTCTAGTTCTAGAATATCAGGGGAATTTTCCTTGCTAATTACCAGAAAGATGATATCTAGGCTCTTTTTTGACCATAGCTTTCAGATAGTCAAATAAGTTTTAAATTATCTGTCCTGTATTTATTTTACAGGTGAGTGATTTTTCCATTGAGATAATTTACATTGTATTCTATTTTATAATTCTTTTGGATATGTTTTATATTATCTTGATTTCTCATAAAGTCATTTGCTTCCATTTGCTTCAATCTAATTTTGAAGGAATTATTTTCTTCAGTGAGCTTTTGGACTTTCTTTTCCATTTAGCAAATTCTGCTTTTTAAGTCATTCTTCTGTTCATTGACTTTTTGGAAATCTTTTGCCATTTGTGTTAGTCTACTTTTATGGTGTTACTTTCTTCAGTATTTTTGGAATCTCTTTTAGCAAACTGTTGACTCATTTTTCAAGATTTTCTTCCATCACTCTCATTTCTGTTTCCAGTTTTTCTTGTACTTTTCTTACTTGATATTCAAAATTTTTGTTGACCTCCTTCAAGACTGGCAAGCAATTCATATTTTTCTTGGTGGTTTTTGATGCAGGAATTTTGACCTTGTTGTCTTCTTCTGGTTCTATGTTTTGATCCTCTTTGTCACCAAAGAAGTATTCTATAGTCTGATTTCTTTTCCTGTTTGCTCATTTTCTCAGCCAATTACCTGACTTTTCAACTTTTTGCCAAGATAGAACTCTCTTTCCAGAGTGGAGAGTGCTATTTCCCAATTTCCTAGGGTTTTTCACAGCTGTTCTCAGAATTACTTCTAGGCACTTGCTTCAGAACTGTGAGAAAGACCCCTTTCCACAGATGGCACAAACTCTGCCACATTAGCACTCTTCCTCATCATCTGTGGGCCTGGAGCCACAGATGTAATAACCACCACTACTGTTGCTATTGCTACTGCCAAAGCAGCTGCTAACACCTCTGTCACCTTGGATACAGGGGTTTAACCAAGTTCCTCTCTCACCCAGGTCAAACAGGGTTTCCCCCCTGACCTTTTATTTTCTCTTTTGCATTTGTGGGTTGAGAAGTCTGGAAACCACCACAGATTCCAGTGTTTTAGTCCCCTGTGGTTTGCTCTAGCCAGTCTGTATTGCCAGTCTGTGCTAGCATGGCCTAAATGGTACTGCACTCAGCTCCCAGCCTGGTGCAATGGACACTTCCTTTTGGCCTTCCAGACTCTCCTCAGCTGGAGAAGTATTTCACTCTGTCATTTTGTCAGTTCAAAAATTTGCTTAGTGTCACTTTCCACAAGTATTTGAGAGTAATTGGGGATGAGCTCAAGCAACTTCCTGCTTTTACTCTGCCATCTTGGCTCCTGTTCATCAACCTTTGATGTCCACTTTTGACCTCCCAGCTGTGGCTCCAAGAAATTTTAACAGACATAGCAGCCACCACTTGGTAACAAGCACTTGGAAGATGAGCTAATCCAGGCTGATGGTAACTGACAGGCATCATATTCTTTAATGGGTTAGGGGAATGTGTACTCTAAGTATGTGATCATGATTTTCAGCAGAATGTGTGGATGGGAGCACTTTGTTCTAACTGCCATGAAGACAGATGAAGCAGATGCTGTAGAGCACTCAGAGTTTATTCAGACATCAAGGATACCAAAGCCATCCATTAAACCATGGGTCATCACCAGTAATTCTGACTTTTTTCTTGCCACTTAACTTTTATGCCTCTGGAAGAATCAATCTAATGAATTTGTGCAACTCTGCCTCTTTTAAATTCCAATTTGTATGTAAGTCAAGTCATCACCCAGTGATGTCATTTGTCTGTTTCATAAAGGATAAACAACAAGGGTGTGTGTATGTGTGTATATATATATATATAATTCTAGGTCCAGTCGTCTATCTAGTATACAACTTAGATACTGTCATTTCTGCTCAGGCCCACCACAGCATTGCATGTCCATAGCTGTGAATAAAAAGTATGTGAACTACCTAAATGGGTAATACTCCTGCATGATTTAAAGCATCAGTTCTGTTGTTTCATATGGCTTATAGTGCATATTTTATTGATGAACAATGACATGGATTACTTGAATAAAAATATGCTTTTATGACTATTCACAGTTCTCTTGCTAATCTTGGTCCTTTTGTAAAGCTTTCTTGATTGCCAACCTCAGATTTTCCACTTTTCTGGTAACTCAGTTCAATGGGCAGTCTTTGTAGACAATGACTGGATTCACAACTTTATCATAAACTTTTTCTCCCTACCCCCTCCTTGCCTCTTAATAGTATTGCATTTTTCCAATTAGTCATATAAATAGTTTTCAGGACTCATTTTTATGAGATTTTGAGTTTCATTTTTTTCTCACTCTCTCCCTTTTCATCTCCCCAAGACAGCAAACAATATGAAATAAGGTGTACTGTACAATCATATTAAACAAATTTCTAAGGGGCGGCTAGGTGGCACAGTGAGTAAAGCGCACTCCTTGGAGTCAGGAGGACCAGAGTTCGGTTCCGGCCTCAGACATTTAACACACACACACACACACACACACACACACACACCCACACACACACACACACACCCACACACAACTAGCAGTGTTACCTTGGGCAAATTACTTAACCTCAATTGCCCTCCAAAAGGCCAAAAAAAACCAAAACAAAACATGCTTTTGGGTGGCCAGGTAGCTCAGTGAGTAAGAGCACCAGGCCCAGAGTCGGGATCACCTGGGATTGAATCCAGGCTCTGATACTTAGCACCACACCCAGAAATAACTGGCTGTGTAACCTTGAGCAAGTTACTTAACCCCAATTGCTTAAAAAAATATTTCTGCATTTAGTCATGTTGCGAAAGATGAATCAGAATAAAAGGGAAAAACCATAAGAAAAAAAAGAAAAAGAAAACCGTATACTTCTTTTTAAAAAATTTTTTTGCTTTTTGGAGGGCAATTGGGGTTCAGTAACTTGCCCAAGGTTACACAGCTAGTTTTTTTTTTTTTTGCATGGGTGTTAAGTGTCTGAGCCAAGAACTGAACTTGGGTCCTCCCGACTCTGGTGCTGATGCTTTGCCACTCACTGCACCACCTAGCTGCCCCGAAAACAATATACTTCTGTCAGCATTCAGAATCTTTTTCAGAAGAGTTCTTTCTCTGAATGTGGATAGAATTTTCTATTATGAGTCTTTTTGCCTTGTTTTAGATCATTGTGTTGCTAAGAAGAGCTAAGTCTATCAAGGTTGGTTATCATACAATATTGCTGTTACTGTGTACGATGTTCACCTGCTTCTGCTGACTTCACTCAACCTTAATATCAGTTTCCAGGTGTTTTTGAAATCTCATTTCTTATAGCAAAATCGTATTCCATTACATTCATATATCACAACTTGTTCAGTCATTCCCCAATTGATTGGCATCCTCTCAAGTTACAATGACTTGATACCACAAAAGAACTATAATAAACATTTTTGTACATGTGTGCTCTTTTTCCTTTTGGATGATGTCTTTGGGATAAAGAACTAATAGTGCTATTGCAGAATCAAAGGGTATGTAGAGTTTTATAGCCCCTTAGGTGAAGTTACATATGCTCTCCAGAAAATTTGCATAAGTTCAAAACTTGAACAATGCATTAGTCTTTCAATGTTCCCACATCTTCTCAAACATATATCATTTTCCTTTTTTCATGTCATATAAGTCAATCTGAGAGGTGTGAGGTGGTACTGCAGTGTTGTTTCGATTTGCATTTCAATAATCAATAGTGATTTAGACCATTTTTTCTTATATAACTACTGAAACTATAATTTCTTTCTCTGAAAACTGCCTGTTCATATGCTTTAACCATTTGTCAATTGGTGAATGTCTTGTATTCTTATAAATTTGACTCAATTCTCTACATATTTTAGAAATAAGGCCTTTATCCAAGACAATGGTTATAAAAATTGATTTTAAGCTTTCTGTTTTCCTTCTAATTATGGTTGCCTTGGCTTTGTTGGTGCAAATCCTTTTTGATTTAATGTAAACAAAATTTTCCATTTTGCATTTAATAATGTTTTCTATCTCTTATTTGGTCAGATATTCTTTTCTTCTCCATAGATCTGACTGGCAAACTATTCTTTGTTCTCCTACTTTGCTTATGGTATCACCCCTTAAATCTAAATCATGTACTCACTATGATCTTATCTTGTTATTGGTGTAAGATGTTGGCCTATTACTAGATTCTGCCATACTCTTTTACATTTTTTCCATCCATTGATGTCAAATAGTGAGTTCTTATTGCAGAAGCTAGAGTCTTTGACTTTATCAAAAAGTATATTGCCATAGTCATTGACTACTGTATCTTGTGTACCTAACCTATTCCACTGATCTACCACTCTATTTCTTAGTCAGTACCTGTAATGGCAAGCAAAGTAAGATTTTTGGTGTTTTTCTGAATTGAGTTTTAACCAGTCAAGTACCTTTGATTGAATCATGAGTCTTTGACTGGAAACAATATATATATACATATATGTATATATATACATATATATATATATATATATATATATATACACACACATACACACACACACATATATAGTATTGTTTGGAGGGAAAGGACGAAGTAGAGAGGAGCAGATTGGAGAGAGAAAAAGGAGAGTGACAGGGCTAGGGGAACTTGCTTGTTGGGAGGCATAATAAGAAAAAAAAATATTTGTGATGTCAGCATTAAGTCCTGTCTGTTGATTTCTTTTAATTTCTCAGATACAAGTCCTGTCGGTTGATCTTTGTTGATTTATCAGACAGGAGCCTTATGATTTAGTCTTTATGAGTGAATTGACTTGAACAGTAGAGATCTGCCCATGGGAAGGAGTTTTAGCTTAAGGCTCTTTTAAGAGATGTTAAAGTTAATTGATATGATGGTGCTGTTAATGTGTAGAAATATTGTAGTTTTCCTTGAAAAAGAAGCTGTGAGAATGAACTCCTGGAGCCTGCTGTTGGGCAGGATCTTGGAGTGGAGAATTCTGCATTAGCTAAGATATGGAGCAGGAGTGGGGAACTTACAAAGTGTAAATCCAGGAGAGAGTCCAGAGCAGCCAGCTCACAGAGGAAGAGACATGGGATTTGGAAGTCAGTCTGGAGTCAAGATGAGAGAAGACTACTTGGATCCTGTGGATTCAGGAGATTGTAACTTATTGTTACCCAGGGGTAGATGGAGTTTTTATTTTCTGCTTCACCTTAAGGATGTGTTCTGCTAGGGGTGACACTAGCATAGGGGTGACCGCTTGATTTTGGGGATGCAATGATATCTATACTTTGTAATGTGTGGGACTAAGGAAGACCCTAATCTAGGACACCTTAATAGAATAAACAAGTGTTTTGGAGAATGTTACTGAATGCAATGATCTATCTATGTGCCAAAGGATATACTATTATGATAGACAGACAGATAGAGAGATAGATGATATGTTTTGCTCACAGATGTTCCTATGAAAGTTATTTGTTATTGAACAATGTTTAGCTTATTGCTGAATAAAGAGGGAGTTCATTATACCATGTGATTAGAATTAATCTTAATTAAAATTAAATTAAATTGAAATTAAAATTATTCCCAGAAGCAGCTCTCAGGTGTGCTGCCATTCTTGGTGATGCAATAGTGACAAATAGTTTTTTAAAATAAATACTGCTTTATGATATAGAATTTGATCTGATACGATTAGGCCACCAGCCCTTGAATTTGCTTTCATTAATTCCCTTGATATTCTTGACCTTCTATTCTGTCATATGAATTTTTTCTATTTTTCTAACTCTATAAATTTTTGATAGTTTGATTGGTATGTCATTTAGTAAGTAAGTTAATTTAGGTAGAATTGTCATTTTTATTATGTCATCTTTGTGTACCCATAATAATTTATATATTTCTGGTTGTTGAGATATGACGATTTTTTTTGAAAAATGTTTTGTAAGTTTTTTTCAAGTAGCTACTGGGTTTGACTTGGCAGGTAGACTCCAAAATATTTAATATTGTCTGCAGTTATTTTAAAGGCAATTTATCTTTCTGTCTCTTGCTCCTGGGCTTTGTTAGTAATATATAGAAATGGTAATGATTTATTTGGATTTATTTTATGTTCTGAAACTTTGCTAAAGTTATTATTTTTTCAAGTAGTTTTTTAGTGAATATTCCCTACATATACCATTATATTATTTTCAACCAGTGATAGTTTTGGTTCCTCCCTTCCTAATTCTTTCAATTTATTTTTCTTCTCTTATTGCTAAACCTAACATTTCTGCTAAAATGTTGAATAACAGTGGTGAAAATGATCATTCTTGTTTCACCCCTGATCTTACTGGGAATGCTTCTAGCTTATCCCCATTACATAAAATTCTTGCTGATGGTTTTCAAAAAAAAAATGCTACTTATATTATTTTAGGAAAAAAACATGTATCCCTAGGCTTGCTCATGTTTTTAATAGGGATGGATGCTGTATTTTGTCAAAAGCTTTAATTTATTATTGATACAATCAATTATACTGATAGTTTCCCTAGTACTGAACCGGTCGTACTTGTCAAAATGTATTACCCTCATGATAAGTTGCTTTAATCAATTTGCTAATATTTTATTTAAAATTTTTGCATCAACATTTCCTAGAGAATTAGGTCTGTAACTTTCTCTGTTTTCTTTTTCTTCCTGTTTAGGTATAATAAGCACCATATTTGTATCATAAAAATATTTTGAAACAATGCCTTTTTCACTTATTTTTTCAAATAGTTTATGTAGTATTGGAATTAATTGTTCTTTGAAAGTTTTCTTGAATTCACTTGTAAATCCATGTGGCCTTGGAGAGATTTTCTTTAGGGAGTTCTTTGATGGCTTATTCAAATTTTTTTTTGAAATGTGTTTATTTTACTTTCTCTTCTGTTAATCTGGCCAATTTATATTTTTGTAAAAATTGATTCATTTCATTTGGATTGTCACATTTATTGGCATACAGTTGGGCAATATAACTCTTAATTATTATTTTGATTTTCCTTTTCATTAATTGTGAATTCACCTTCTTTATTTTTGATACAAGTAATTTTATTTTTTCTTTATTTTTTGAAATAAAATTAACCAAAGGTTTACCTATTTTATTGTTTGCTTTTACTATTACCAGCTCAAAGTCTTATTTATTAGTTTAATAGTTTTATTAATTTCTATTTTATTAATCTCTCCTTTGGTTTTCAGAATTTATGATTTGGTACTTAAATTGGGGATTTTTAATTTATTCTTTTTCTAGCTTTTTTAGATGCATGTCCAATTTATTGGTCTTCTCATTATTTTATTCTTGTAAGCATTTAGAGATATCAAATTTTCCCTAGAAACTGCTTTGTTTGCAACATGTAAGTTTTGCTATGTTGTATCATTACTGCCATTTTCTTTGATAAAATTATTGTTTTTTTCTATGATTTTTTTGTTTGACATCCTTCATAATTTTATTATTTAATTTCCAATAATTTTTAGTCAAACTTTCCATGACCCCTTATTATACAAAATTCTTATTGCATCATGATTTGAAAAGGATGATTTTAATATTTCTGCCATTCTTCATTTGATCATGATGGTTTTATGCCCTAATACATGGTCACATTTTTTGTAGGTGCCATGAAATGCTAAGAAAAAATAAAAAGGTATAGGGGTGGCTAGGTGGCTCAGCAAGTAAGAGCACCAGCTCCAGTGTGGGGATGACCTGGATCAAATCCGGGCTCAGATACTTAGCACCACACCCAGAAATAACTGGCCATGTAACCTTGAGCAAGTTACTTAACCCCAATTGCTTTAAAAAAAAGGTATATTATTTTTTATTCTTAGTTTTATTCAGAGGAATACCTTATCTAATTTTTAAAAATTCTATTCATCTCTTTAACTTCTTTTCTTGTTTATTTCATGATTAGATTTATCTAGTTCTGAGAGTGGAAGATTGAAGTCCCCCACTGCTACAGTTTCATTGCCTGTTTCTTCTTGTAACTCACTTAACTTTTTCCCTAAGAATTTTGCTGCTATACTACTTGATGCATATGTGTTTAGTATTGATATTACCTCACTGTATATGGTACCTTTTAGTAAGATGTAGTTTGTTTCCTTATCTCCTCTAATTAGATCTATTTTTTTCTTTCTTTGATATCAGGATTATTACCTCACTCCCCTCTCCCTATTTTTTAAGCTTCAGCTGAAACACAATATATTCTGTTTTAGTCTTTTACCTTTATTCTATGTGCATTTCTTTGCTTCAAATATACTTATTGTGAACATATTTCAGGATACTAGTTTTTAATCCATTCTTTTATGCACTTCCATTTTATGGAGGAGTTCATCCCATTTGCATTTATAATTATGATTACTAAATTTGTCTTTCTCTCCACCCTATTTCTCCCCCTGTTTATAGTTTTCTCTCTTTTGACCCTTTCCCTACTCACTAGTGTTTTGCTTCTCATCACCACCTCCCTCAATGTGGCCTCCCTTCTGTCAGACTCCCTCCCTTTTCTATTCCCTTCCCCTTTTACTTCTTCCCTCCATTCTGCCCTCCCTTCTAGATACCCTGTCTTTTTCCTTTTCCCCTTGTCCTCCTGCTTCCCTATAGGGTAAGATAAATTTCTATACCAAACTGAGTGTGTATTTCATACTCTATTTGAGCCAAATCCTATGAGACTAATGTTCAAAAATGTTCACCCCTCTTCTTTCCTCCTCTCTACTGTATTAGGTTTTTTGCACCTCTTCATGTCACGTAATTTGCACTATTTTGCCTTTCCTACCCTCTTCTCTCAGCGTAATTTTTCAGCTCTTAATTTTTTATCCACTTGACCAATTCTACTTTTTAGGGAGTTGTTTTCTTCAGTGGATTTTTTTTCCATTTGGACAATTTTTTTTAAGGAATTGTTTTCTTCAGTCAATTGTTGTCCTTCCTTTTCCAAATTCCTACACACACACACACACACACACACACACACACACACACACACACACATAATATTTTTTGGTAAACAAATTTTCTTCTACCTCTCTAATTTGAGACAAATTCACATTCCCCTTTGAGGTTTTGGATGTAGGGGTACTGACAATGTTGTCATCTAAATTTCTGTTTTGATCTTCCCTGTCACCATAATAACTTTCTATAATCAATGTTTGGTTTTCCTTTTGTCTCATGTTGTTTGCCTATTTCCTGGCTTTTAAAGTTGAACTCTGCTTCTGGGGCACAGGGGATACTTTCCCAAATTTCTTGTGCTGGGGGCCTAGGTTTGTCACTCACTTTATGCAATGGGGTCTCAGTTTCTGGCAGCTGGTGTCTCTTTGAATCTAGTAGCTTACCTGGTCCTGAGCTGGGGTGCTAGGGGTGATATCTTGTGTGTGCTGAGGTCAGGTGTAGTTTTTCTGTGTTTCCCCAGGGCAACACTGAAGTTCATGGCTGTCTAGCCCGTATAGGATACCTATTACCCTAGGCTGCACTGAAGTATATAGTGAGTCTTGGAACTGGAATCTGATAGTTTCTCTGGGTGTGCTAAGTCATGAGGTATTCCTTGTGTTGGCACTGGCCTATTCCACCACAGAGGGACTCTCGGCATCCCACTAGTTTGCTGAGGTAGAAGTTGCTTCTGACTTGCTGCAATGCTTCCTGCCTGGACTGTGCTCCCATTTTACCCAAGTGAGATGGACCTTTCTTGCCAATCCTCCAAACCTTCCAGGATAATGGATTTCTCCACCCCATCCTTTTGCTGACTCTGCTGTTCTCAGGATTTGTTCTGGTGCTATTTTATCATTATTTGGTGGTGAATATGGGAGAGTGACAACAATTTACTACTTACTTTGCCATCTTGCCTCCCAAAAGTCCCCCAATCTTAGCCTTGTTCACAGTGTAATTATAAAACTCTCAGTTCAGGCTATTAGGGTGACTCTCCTAGTTTACAATCTTTAATGTAGTTGCTTGAGATAAGATTTGGGGAAGCTTTTGTTAACAGTTTTGTTAGCATTACCTATATGTCTCATATTTATTAGTGATCCAGGGTCATTGTTTTTCTTCTTTTAAATCCTCAAATCTTAGTATCCATTGAGCTAAAGGTAATGTAAAATGTTATGAGACATTCCTTCAGAGATCTACATATATAATGGTTGTACCTTTCTAATGTATAGTATTCACTTTTATGTGATCCTGCTTGGCTCACTTTTCTATGTACCATTTCCAAATTTTGCTAAAACACACGTGCTCTTTCTTTACTTTAGTATAAGAAGTTTCTTGCATGATTAATCATATGATTGTGTTTAGATGTAGTAACAGAGCATGTCTCCAAATGAATATTTCAGTGACTTAATAATGATAAAATCCTGACAACAACTGCCTCCCAGCAACAATAAATCTATGTCTGGCTTCAACAAAATACTAGTTCTAGAAAAACAGGAACTACTCATTACTCTTCTTTGTGGGTGTTTGACATAAACTTCAATCTGATTGACTTGGAGATGCAGATACTTTCAAAGCTATAGCTCCAGTATGGGTCTGAGTAGGGGATACTGGTCAGTGACATAGAAAATACTGTTGTATTAGGAGTAACATGAAGGTCTTTTCCATGAAAACAAAGGGGTATGAAAAGACATCAGTGGATTTTACCTTTGAGAAGGCAGCTTCATCTTAATGATGAGAACAATGTCAAGGGACTCAGGATAGAATAAGTGATCAGGAATGAACATATCAGATCTAGACCATTTAAAAAAAGAAATTTAGTGTGAAGGAAAGGATTATACCTGAATGGCATAGTAACATTAAAGGAAATTGTGTTTTTAGAACAGGGAAGTGTTAAGTATCATTTTCTTTTTAAAAACTTAGATGATGATGAACAGTGGTTATGGAGGATTGAATATGCATATAAGACAAGTTGATTAATGAATCAATTATTTGGAGCTGGCAAGAGGGAAAGATACATAATCAATTGCACAGGCAGAAAAAAAAATAACTTTTATAGAAGCGAGATTTATTTTCCTTTGAGAAATGAAAAGCAAAAGTGTTGATATTGAAAAAGTTTGAGGAATAGAAAAAGAGAAAGCTTAATCAGTATTTGTTTGATGGTTCCTTGTCTTTAAAAAAAAGAATGAAATAGCAAATGATAAAAGAAGAGGATTGGGTACAATTCGGGATATGAGAAAGGACATGTTTTGAAATATTTGTCATGGAGAATATAGAAATGGACTGCCTATTAGAAATTAGCAGCCCACTGAAGTTACTTTTCACATTTGAGTTTTTAAAATCTAGAAATGTAAAACTAATTCAAGAAAGACTACATAGCATTATGTTTTACAACAATTGCAAAAATGCTGGGTAGTGACTTAGGGACATATTTGCTTGAGTGCAACTTAGTGTACACTGTGCCATCTTAATGCATCTCTCCAGTGAGAAATGTGGAGTTGTAATTTTAATAAGATTTCTATCACCAATTATAATTCTGACATATCTATATTAAAAAGCACCTAAACATAATTATGGTCATAAGTTAATTATATTTGTAATAATTAATTAAAAGTGATTTCATATTAATGGATCATTTTTCTAATTGTAATCGGAAGTTAAAATCTGATTTTATGTCATTGAATCAAGTGAGAATGAGAAGTAATTGCTTAAATGTAAATGAAAAGGGCTGTAGGAACTTGCATTGTTTGTGTGTGTTGTTCAGGCATGCCTGACTCTTCATGACACTTTGGATCATAATATTCATGGAATTTTCTTGGCAATGATACTGGAGTGGTTTGTCATTTCCATAACCAGTATATTAAAGTAAATGGAAATAAAATCACTTTGGCATGGTCACACAGCTAGTGAGGATCTGAAGCTAGATTTGAACTCAGATTTTCCTGAATTCATGTCCAGCACCCAATCCACTGAACCATCTGAGAAGTTCCTAAAATAAAATTAGGAACTACTGATGATGAAGGTCATTAAGCAAGACCAAAACCTAGCATGAAAGTAGTGCAGAGGGAGAATGAAGGCAGAGCAATAAATAATTGGAAAATGCATCTAGAATAGGTGACAGGAAAGCCAGATGCATCAGGACTAGAGAAGGTATCAAGTGGTAATCTGTACATGTTTATTCATTAAATAAGATATTTCACTTTATTTTCTATTCTTAAAAATGCCCTATTTTTTGTTTTATTTTATTTTATTTTTACAAGATATCACTGGATATCAAGCCAAGAGATAAGTAAGAAACACACATGGCTTTGTGATAACACCTTATATACACAGACACAGCATGAAGCATCAAAGCCTACAACAAGGGAAAGGTGTATAGGGCTTTGCAAAAGATTGTAAAATAAAGGTTCCAAATTCAAGCAAGGTAGGGGATTAGATTTTTCCCTAAATGGATGGGTTTTCTTCCTATGACATTCTTACATTTTACCTCTCACGCATGAATACCTATGCTGTGTGATGGACATTATGGTTAATTCAGATTAATACCATCTTGATTCTGCAAGGGTCCAGCATTTCACATTCAGCTTATGTGCCCCTCACCATTCAATATATTTCTAATGAGCAATATAGAAAGATCCTGAGAATTCTTTGCTGCAGAAGAATTTATTCTAAATGCCTTTTAAATCAGAATGCTATCAGTAAATTATTAGCTACTAATAACACTAGATACACATAAATGGAAAAAAAAGTCTAAGTTCTTCTGATATCTCTTTACTGTTTCTGTTCTCTGAATCCCTTTCCTTTCATATTGTCAGCATAAAGATGGTCACCCAATGACTTGAGAACTTTCTTTCTCTTCATTTCTTAAGTATACTAATCATGTAACACAAAAATTCCATTAATGAAATTATCGTAATGAAAAAAAAATCTACCTGATTTCAGCAGGTTTTAGAAAACAAATTTTTGCTCCTTCCCTTCTCTCAAGATGGCAGACAAAAAGCCACCCAAGGAAAAGAAGGTCAAAAAGGAAAAAAAAAAAGAGAGAGAGAACAAAAAGGAAGATGTAGCCGAAAAGGTCAAAAAGCCTTGAAAGCATTGCAATTGGAACCCAGTCCTGGCCCAAGGGATTGGTAGATACTCCAGGTCTGCAATGTATTCCCTGAGAACCACGTACAAGCAGAAATACGCTGCCCCCAAAACCTGGATTGAAAGAAAGAAGAAAGAAAAAGTGCTTGTTACTATCTCAAAACCTGTTGGTGCTGATAAGAATGGAGGAACTCGAGTGGTAAAGATTCGCAAAATGCCTAGGTATTACCCTACTGAAGATGTGCCTAGAAAGCTGCTAAGTCATGGCAAAAAGCCCTTTAGCCAGCATGTGAGGAGACTGGGAGCTAGCATCAAGCGAGGTACGGTTCTGATCATGCTCACTGGCCACCACAGGGGCAAGCCAGTGGTTTTCCTGAAGCAACTGGCAAGTGGCTTGCTACTGGTGACTGGACCTCTGACCATCAACCATGTTCCTCTGAGAAGGACCTATCAGAAATTTGTTATTGCCACTTCTACCCAGGTTAACCTTGCAGGTGTGAAAATTCCAAATCATCTTACTGATGCTTACTTCAAGAAGAAGTGGCTCCGTAAACCTAGAAACCAAGAAGGAGAGATTTTTTTCACACAAAAAAAGAGAAATACAAGATTACAGAGCAGCGCAAGGCTGATCAGAAAACAGTAGACTCTCGGATCCTACCCCAAATCAAGAAACTTCCTCAGCTCTGTGGCTACCTGCGTTCTGTCTTCTCTCTCTCCATTGGAGTTTATCCTCACAAACTGGCGTTTTAAATGCCTTGCAGAAAACACTTATTAAAATATTTGCAATAAAAAAAGACAAATTCTTAAAATTTTGAAAGATTTCTAGTATATCAAAAAGACCACGTGGTTTAAATCAGCATTTATAAAACTTTATTAGATCGAAAGAATATCTTAAACTATTTGCCACTTCATGAAAATAATGTGCTGGCAACTTCTCAGACTTGACTATAGTAAAGACTTCTCAGTGGTCCTTGCAATGGGAAGGAGATTCTGATTTGAGATAAAGCTGGGACATCTCATTTGTTTTAAACATATTTCTTTTGTTGGCAAATTATCCAGAAGTCTTGGAAGTCTAGGGGGACCTTTCCTCAATCTCATGTTAAGATCAGCAAGCTTTTCTCAATTTTATGTAATATGGCAAGATCAATATCTGCCATGCAGTCCTGGGAAGTTGTCGTTGTTGTTTTTTTCCCCTCTAAATAGTCTTATAACCATTTTTAAGGTTTAATTGACTCAGTGGACTAAGGCTTATGTTGCTGATATAGTTTTTGGTTGACTAAATTTTAAAAAGCCAGCTCATGAAAGGGCAGGAATTAATCTTTCTTAGAGTTGACTGATTGTTCACAGGCTGAAATGGTAAAGCAATTTGAATTTGAAGTCCCCTTTTTGTAATGGCAAGTAATCAGGTACTTAGTAACTAATCAAACTTCTGTGAAAGAAACAGAAGGTATGAACCCCTGTTCCTGACATAACAAGAAGGGATTGGTTGAAATAGGAAGTAGCAAATGCTGTGTGTATAAGAAAAACCCCAGAGAGGTGGACTCGGAATTTGTTGGGACAAGAATCTGGAGGCAGAGCAGCTACAGAAGAGAGAATCAAGAACTGAGTCAGAATTTCCTGAGAACTTGTAGTGGTGGAGCTTCTGAACAGGAGCCTAGGAGCCCAGGAGGCCCCTCCCCCAGGCTGGGGGTGGATTTTTTGAATGAGCTGCAGAACTGAGGAAGCATGACCAGGATGCAGGGACTTTGTCTGTTTGTGGCTTGGTTTAGCCCTGAATTCCTGGGAGCAGAAATTGTGAAGGATTTGAGATAGGCTGGACCCTGTCAACTTCAGTGTGGAGCTAGACCTACCTAGAGAACTGGAAAAAGAACTGAAGCTATCTGCCATTGAACCCAGGTGATGGTCTGGTGAATCCAGGTTGAATCTGGGACCATGAAAAGGCATCCAGGAAAACAATTTTTCTTTGTTCTAAATATTGTGACCTCTTTGGTGAAAACTATGTGTCCATTTTAATGATAAGTTGTTGTGAATACTACATTGTTATTTTCTGTGATAAGTTGTAATATCATGAATGCTGTACCTTGATATTCTGTGAATGTTTTGTTGTGATTTGCTATGAAATTAATAGAATGTACACTATACTGTGTAATCAGCACCTTAAAAGCTGTTCGCAGTAGAATTCTTCTGGAAAGTTGCTTGTGCATGGAATTACACAAGGTCAACACAGAGACAAATATAATAATGCTACATTCTTTCCTTTCTATGCTATGACTAAGTAAAACTCATTTTGTTAACCATTAGATTGTAAATGTCTCATTTCATTTCAATTTTAGAGCCGAAGGATCATACTGACATAGCATCAGATTCAACTTACATCACTGGAGTTGTGGTGTGATGGGTGTGGAGGAGTGGATTATTTGTAGTTTAAATATTAAAATCCTGTAATATTTTCCTGGTTAGGCCCATGAGAATCATGTCTCCTGGTTTACTCATAGAAACTCAAGTGCATATCTATCAATTGTGTCAACTAACATGAGGCAGCATGTGTTCTTTGGGTTTCTCCATTTCTCTGCATACTAAAATAAAGTACATAACGTTTGTAACAGTCATCATATTTAATTGTGTGATAACTAAAGAAAGCAAGCTTTATTTCCATTGATAACAATTATCTGAAATATAGGGTAGTATGTGGGAAGTGTTTGAGAATATGTGGAAAGTATGTCTCTCCCCTGCCCCCAACTATCATTATGCATATTATTGTCAATAGGTGGAATATGAAGTAACTGAGGAGTTAATCATGATAATGATTGAAGATGAGATTCAATATAACCAATTCATGTAGTATTATTCATTATAGATGGGTACAACCAATGTTACTAGAAATTTATTTACCAAAGTATAAATTTTTAAGGTTTCAAAGAAACTGACATATTTTATCATGAAAGATCACTTCTACTAGTGATGCAAATTAATTAGACTTAAACCTCTCCTCTTAGATGGATATCAAAAGTCTTCATGACCTCCTAAAGGAATCACTCCATTTTGTCCAATACATAGTTATTTTCATTGAGATCAACTGGAAAACTGTTCTAGGATTAGGTGAGACACGACACAGATCATCTTGTCTCAGTACATGATGAATCTCCCAGAGAGTAGTTTTTAGCAGTTTGTAGTGAGCCAGAATATATGTGGTGAGACTGTATATATCATGTATGTATGTGTTTATTTACATGTTCTCTTTCCCCTTGGAAATTGGGTTCTTTGAGGACAGTAATGATGATAATATCTTTCTTATTAACACCAGTGCTTGGACATAGTAACCCCTTAGATACTTGCTGATTGAATGACAATTCCTTTCAATATCAGGCAAAAATGTTGGTGAATCTATTTGATCTCTCTTAGAATCAGCTGTTTACTTCTCTCAAAGTGGTAACTTGTATGAAAGAAAAGATAATTCCTAAAATATTTGTAGCAGTTGTTCCCTGGGCACTGTGGTCTCTGCAGCTCCTTTCTGGTGAGTTTGCAATTAGAAGTTCTGCCAATTTTAACTCTAAATATTTCATTTAACACAATTTTATTCTACTAAGGGAAGAGCTCATATTGAAAGGTAAATATGAATAATCATTGGAATACAAAGAAGATTTGAAATAGATAAAGATTTGTTTTAAAGGTACAAGGTAAAACACTAGGCCATGTCAATACCAGATATTTTTGGGGTGCCAAAATTCAGGAATTGCAAATGAAAAATGAATATAGGTGCAAATGTAGAGATTCTTTTCAGAAGATCAATACCAGTTAAGAAGCCCATGAAATCACATAATCAAAAGATCAATCAATCAATAAACATATTCTAAGTACCTACTATAAGATTTAGGACTAGAACAAAGTGTAGAATTCATCTAAACCACCTTCCACTCATTTAACACTTAAAATTGTGGTACAAAGATTAAGTGATGTACCCAAATTAAACAGATATTATGTGGTAGAGTCAAGGCTTAAATATTAATTTTCTAATTGTAAATCCAAGACTCCACTGTGCCTCTTACTCTCCATTGTTTGATATTTGTTCTTTTATTTCTTTTCATCTCTCATATACATTATTTCTTATATCGTAATGATATTTCATTAGCTTCATACATAACTATTTGTTTGGCCATTCCTATCCATTGAGCATCTATATCTCCAATTTCATCTAATTATATTCATCCTATCATTGCAGGCTCTCAAGATCTTTTTAGATTGAATTTGTTATTTACAAGTCAGGTATTACTCCCAGTTTGTTATTGGAGATTTCAAAAGTATAAAATGGCATTTATGTAGATCATTGCTAGAAAGGTTGATCAGTACAAGCCCATTATTTTCAGTGCTATAATTTACTACCTATCTGTTAAATATTAGAATTTGGGTCCAATCATACAATTAACTCTGAATCTGCCTTACTATAATATATGTGTTGAATTCTGTTGCCCTTTCTCTGAACTAGATTATATGGTCACAGATTGGATCTTCTATGATTCTTCTGAAATAATTATGTCAGGAAGACTGTGAGCTGGAAAGGACTAGTACTCAAATACCTCCAGAAAGAACATAAGAATTCTATTTCTGACATATACTTTCCTTGTGACCATGAACAAGTCATTTGATAATACCATGCTTCAGTCTTCTCATTCCTTTTTTTTTCTTTCTGGAGGGGGAAAGGAAGGGCAATTGGGGTTAAGTGACTTGCCCTAGGTCACATGGCTAGTAAATGTTAAGTGTCTGAGGTTAGATTTGAACTCAGGTCCTCCTGACTACAGGGGCAGTTCTCTATTCACTGTGCCATCTAACCATCCCAGTTTTCTCATTCCTAGAATGAGGAGACTAATCTTTTCAATTCTGAGTTGTTGTGAGGAAAGTGATTTGTAAACCTTAAAGGGCTTTAGAAATGTGAGCTTTCTGTAAATACCATGAAATAGGTATAAGCAAAGGAATTTACATGAGATTGGAGAGAGGTTTGGTAAGATTACATGGAGAAAATAACATTGTAATTGAGCCTTAAAAAACAAGGTGAATTAGAATAGAACTAGATTGTGATTTCAAGTTAGAGGAATGACATGAAGAAAAAGTGGAGATGTGGGGAAACATAGAGTGCACTGAAGTATAGGATTGTCTTAAGAACAATAGTCATGATCTTGAAGTTTGTTTTTTGATATCGTGGCCTAAGTGTTGTGGTTTTTCTTTTTCTTTTCTTTTTTTTTAAACTTGCTGTGTTTATTCTTTAAAACTTTCTTTTAAAACAGTGATGCATACAAATAATTTATTTACACCTTAATGAAACCTTAAACTACTCTGTTGTTGCCCCTGAGGAAATTCATAATTAATACTTATCTCTTACAGTGTATTGAAATGCCTTATCTTCAACTGTGAGATATTTTAGCATTAGTTGAGGAAATGTGGAAGAAATTGGCATTCATGTATGTCTATATGTATTTATATGTATATGTATGCAGATGTGTATTTAACAAGAATGTTTTGCAAAAGTCCTTGAAATTATGTCATGTTGGCGGCAACCTATTCTTTCTGTGAGGAAGACTTGCCTTGTTAACAAGAAACAAAATGAGTTTCTATAAGGGCCTGAGTAAAATCATTAGAGAAGTGCAACTATCTACTAACTAATCATCATTTTTAATTTACACTTTGGCAAATATTCAAAACGACTTGAAATTGGAAAACTCAATTGTCATAAAAAGGCATGCATTTGCATTACACTATAAACTTCTCAAGTACTGGCTGATCCTATAAACTTTTCTGATTATAAAATCTTCTTATTCAATAATTCTTCTCCCCTTTTACTAATGTATCTTTCAAGCTTACCTTCTAACATGTTGATTTCTTCAAAACCAATGACATTCAGTATTATAGATGTGAAATTGACCCTTGATTATTTGAGAATAAGCATTTAAATAGTATTTAATGTTTCAGACACTATGAAACACTTGGGATGCCAAGAAAAAGTAAAGTAAAAAAAAACAAACACCCCAAAACAAGCAAACAAAAACAGTTATTGGCATCAAGGAATTCACATTCTATTTGGGGAAATCAACATGTATATAATAGATACATAAAAGAAAAAGATAGACATAAGTTAGACTGAAATAATCTTAGAAGATAAGGTACTGGTTGCAGATGGAATGTGGAAAGATAAGCTACAGAAGATGTTGATTAAACTGACTCAGAGAAAGCTAAGGATTCTAAGAAGAGGAAGAACATTCTAAGCATGGAGTATGCTAGTGTAAAGGGGGAAAAGATGGAGTATTATGTATAAGGAACAGCATGTATGTTATGTACACTATCTTCACTTGTAGTCATATACTAATTTAGCTCACTTTTATTCTTGGAGAACCTATTCATTAATAAGACAGTAATGTTGATTAACAAGTAAAACAGGGAGATCTTCAGAGTCATACTCTACAAAAAAAGGTCAATTTAGCATAGTCCAAGGTATGGATATATTAGATGTAGCAATCATAGCTTGACCTGTCTTTATTTTCCTAGTGTCCTTTTCATAACCACAAAGAAAGAGAATAATGGCTCTCCTATCCTTATGCTCTTATGTTATCAGGAATGCTCCTGTACTAGAGCAGGATTTACCAGAAGTCATCTCTGGTATGGCTATTAGAATAAAATGAGACACTAGTAGACTATATAGCAAAAAGAGAAAGAAAAGAAGGAATGGAGGAAGGAAGGTACATGTTTATTCATTAAATAAGATATTTCACTTTATTTTCTATTCTAAAAAGAAGGAAGGAAGGAAAGAAGGAAGGAAGGAAGGAAAGATGGAAAGTTATTTATCCAGAAAAGGGGAGGAAATGCCATTTGGATGAAATAATGGATGACCATTAACATTATATCTTTGTTGTGCTCCTTAGAGTTTTACCACTTTGCAAGAATGCAAAATAAAATGCAAAATAAAATAAAACCTTCCCTGGCTTCAACAAAGATTATTGTTCTTTCGCGATTGACTGTGCTTCTTACAATCTGGGGTTTTACCCAGGATCCAGGCATCAAGGAAGGAAGCAGCCACTATGGAGAATGGGAGGCTTCCCATTGATTTCAATGGCCAGAATATCTTCTAAATGCTGATGTCCCAAGAATATTTTTGGAGTCACTGCCAATCCAGGAACAGTGGTAAAACAATAGGCATATTTACATGGCAACTAGGGAACACTGTGCACAGATCAAGGGGGACCACTGCAAGTCAAGTCAACAAGCATTTATTAAACACTTTCTACATTCTAGGAACTATGCTAAGCACTGGGGAGACAAATAAAGGCAGAAAGAGGGACAGCTCATGCCCTCAGGTATCTCACTAACTAATGAACATCTTTTTGACCTACGTCATAGGAAGCATTTTTCTCTAATAGAAAAAAAGATATGGACCTAAAATTCAGAAGATACCTGGCTTTGGACATTGCCACTGGCCCTAACTGGCCATATTAGCAAAGGAAGTGGAATTCACACCTACCAAGACTTAGAACTATAAGTCCAATTTCTCAGGGCACACCTCAAGGCTGAATGAATACCAGAAGCTCCAAAAGACCAGGGAGAAGTCAGTGAGTAGAACCCCTGTGTAGACCAAGAAGTCCCAGTAGTTCAAAGAGACCATGATACCCAGCAACAAAAGAATTAGCCAGGAAACATCAAACAGAACAGCCAGTAGAAGGACTGGGATACAGTGCCCAAAACTGAATCTTCCCCAGGGCCCCACATGCAGCATTGGCTACAGCCTTACTCTGGTTTAGAAAGAGCACAATTGGCTGGGTCTTGGTGGTGGCAGTTTGCATGCGAGTATGACTGTTTCTCTTTTTCTCCCTGCCTGCCTGTCTGTCTGTGCCTGGAGACTGTGAGTTAGCATCTGTGAGCCATAAGGAAGTACGCATGTGCCATGCACATTTTTAAGAGGGGTCAGCCAAGATAACTGCTTTTTTTTTTTCTTAATTGTTTCATAACTCTAGAATGATAGGTACAACTACCCAATTTTGAAGTCACATTGAAGCAGATCTTTAATTACTCAAATATCCTTAATCAATAATCTTCTCCTAAAACCTTTGTTTATTGAGAGTTCAGACTTATTCAAGTTACTTCATCTACCATACTACCCATCTCCCCCTTTACAATTTCTTTTTATGTATTGTCTTCACCCATTAGCTTGTGAGATCCTCAGGGACAGGAATGGTCTTTCTTTTTCTTGTTTGTATCTCCTTTGCCTTAGGACAGGGACTGACACACTGTAGGGGTTTAATGAGTGTTTACTGTTAAAAAAAAGATGATATCTTTGTTTCAATGAATATAGTTTCTGTGCCAGCATTGGTCATGATAATGTTCTGTCATCAGAAGAAGCCTTATGTCTAAGAGTGCATGTTCTGCTTTCTTCTGTGTTCAAGTGACCAAGAACATATGCCAGTGGCCTGATATTTAATGCCCTAGGCAATTAACTTTCCAGAATTACCAAGGATGGACCATTTTGATATTTTCTAAAGAAAAACTATATCAATGTGAATGTAGCAGGGTCTTAGACAAGAGGGTGCAGGTTAAAGATCTAATGAGCTTGTTAGAACCCCATTTAAAATTTAAAGTATGAACACTTTTACATCAGCAAATCAACAATCACTAAAAGTTGGGTTTTAGTTTATTGTTTTATTAATTACTAGACTTGAGAAAATGTTGATAATGCATATGTAACTTAAAAATATCTGTTCTAACATTTTTTTTTCCTAGAGCATTCCTGTATTACTCTATAAGCACTGATTTTGCTCAGCAAGAATGCAGAATACTCAGGGAATGAAATCATTATCAAGTTGGAGATCTATTGATTAAATATTTCAAGAAATAATGAAGTTGATCAAGTAGTGTTATCCTGCATCTGATGGTCATATAATGTTCAGAAGAAGAGAATATAAGGAAGGGTTAGAGATTTCTTGTTCATGCTTACCGAGGGACTATTTTCTGCCCTGAGGAAAGTTAAAAGAAAATCTGTTGTTTTTCTTGGGCATGTTTGTAAGATAAAACATATCCTGCCAAAATTTGTTCAAATAGAAGCTTTTTAACTACTTCTGATGATTTGCATGCAGACAATGAAATGTAGAACAAAAACAACAACATTTAATAATCAGTGAAGTATTATATTAAGGTTTTGCACTAAAGACAAAGACAAAAAGACCCTATCCTTAAGGAGATCACATTCTAATGTGGGAGACAGCATGTACATATTTAAATATGTAGTTAATTATATAAGCATTATAGTTTAGGTTATTAAGACAAACTTTACTAAGACTTTTTAGATAACCTATATAGAACTTAGATATAAAGCAATCTTAAATGGAAAAGCAATAAAACTACTGGAGAACTGGAAAGACTAGTAGAGAAGGTGGATTTGAACTAAACTTTTCTTTGAAGTTTCAGAAAAAAAGAGGTGGAGATGAGGGGGAGAACTTGCCCAGCATGGGTTATAGCCAGTGAAAAGGACAGAGTCAGGAGGTGCAGAGGAGTAATGTTATGTACAGAGAAGGGCAAGTAGGTCATTTAACTTAATCATGAAGTATGTGGATGAAAATAATAGTAAGAAAAATAGAAAGTTACAAAAAGCCCAGGTTAAGAAATGCTTTGCCTGCAAAGGACTTTATATTTGATCTAATGGTAATAGGGAGGCATTAGAAGTATTGACCAACAGAGAAGACACTCAGACTTGAACTTTAGGAAAATGACTTTGATAATTCAGTGGAGTATGAGTAGAGTAAGATGAGACTTGATGTAAGAAGGCTAATTAGACAACTCTTACAATTTGTTCAGATTACAGGTGACAAAGGACTTATGGAAAATAGTGGATGCATGATTTGAAGAGGTAACATTTTTAAAAAAAGATATAGTGAAGGGAGAAACAACAAAATTTTCCCAAAAGTTGGATTTATAGAATGTATGACAATGAACAGGAGAGAATGGCAACAAGTTTGAGTCCAAGGAACTGGAGGAATGGTAGTGTCTTTGACATTAATAAGAAAGATGAGAACAAGGGAAGAATTTTAGAGAAAGATTATGAGTTCTTATGGTAGATATGTTTAGCTCAAGAAGCCTATAGGACATTTAGTCCAAAATGTGCAAAAGAAAGTTGCCATATATAACAGGCTGAATACACAGAAATCAGGGAATTAGCATTTGGCAAAAACTGGCAAAAATGGCAAAAAGACATGATGGAGAAACAGTGAAAAATAATATTGGTACAATGCTTATGAAACTGTGAATGGGTCTAACAATTCTGGAAAGCAAATTGAAACTGCACATAAAAAAGTTATTAAATAACCAATGCCCTTTGACCTCATTAAACCCTGAAGAGAATAAAGATGGAAAGGACACATACGTACAAAAATATTTACAGCAAATTTTGTATTGATCACAAAAAAAGAACAGAAAGTAATGGAATGCCAGTCAACTGGTTAATGATTGAATTTTTCATGTGACTTTAATTATATACTATTATAGATGTAAGAAATGAGGGGAAAAGTTAATTTCAAAGAGATAAAAATATTTATATGAGTTAATTCAGAGTAGAGTAATCAGATCTAAAAGATCAATTTATGCTACAATATTAATATTATAAAAATGAAAATTTGTTGTACTTCCTTGAATTGATGGATGGTATTAGTAGAAACAGAACCACTTATATTATAACAACAACATTGTAAGAAAAAAAAACAAATAATTGTGATGAGGAAGCATGCCTTAATGAAAGTCAGTACATGAATACTTAGTAAGCACCTGTATATGTAGGTATAAAAATATCAAAAGACTTTTCCTGCTCTCTAGAAATTCACAATATAATAACAGAGATAATATTAAAAAAAACTATGTAAAAAGGATGTATGCAGAGGACAAATTGGATATAAAGATGAGGGAAGAATCTACTAGGAGGAAATTATGAAAGGATTTTGGTGGAAAATGTGATTTTAACTGAGACTTAAATTAAGCCAGACTTAAATCAGCCAGAGGAGGGATAGAATTCCAAGCTTGGGGAAAAACCACCACTGAAGATTAAATTAAAACTATGAGTTATTTTGCCAATTATATGCCAAAGAATCTGATAATATAAATGAAATAATGAATATTTACAAATATATATATGTATATATATATAAATGGCCCAGATTAAAGAAGAGGAAATAGAATACTAAAATAATCATACCTTAGAGTGTTAAAAATTACCTCCCCAATGACTACATGGATTTAAAAGTGAATGCTGCCAAACATTTAAGGAATAATTAATTCCAATGCTGTACAAACAGGATGAAAAAATAGGTAAAAAAGGTCCTATCAATTTTTTTTCTATAACACAAATACAGTTGTTACCTAAACCACAAAGAACAAAAATAGAGAAAGAAAACTACAGGCTAGTTTCCCTAATGAGCACAGATGCACAAAGAGAGAGAGTGAAGAGAGAGAGAGAGAGAGAGAGAGAGAGAGAGAGAGAGAGAGAGAGAGATTACTAGCAAGAAGATTACAACAATACACACTATATCCAGGTGGGATTCATATTAGGAATGTAAGGAATGTTCAACACTGGAAAAACTAAAAGCATAATTGACCATGTCAACAACAAAAATTAAAATTTTATCATTATCCATTGATACACATAAAATATTTTTGACAAAACACATCAATTTCTATTAAAACTCCAGAAAAAAAAAACAGAAATAAAAATATTTTCTTAAAATGGTAGGTATTATCTCCTTAAAACCAAGTGCGAGCATTTTCTTTAATTGGAATAACCCAGATGCTTTCCAACAACAAAAACAACAACAAAAGAATGAAGCAAAGATGTTCATTTCTTCCATTATTATTCAATATTATATTAGAAATGCTAGTTATAGCAATAAGCCATGAAAAAATTGAAGAAATAAGAACAAATGAGGAGGAAAAAAATATCATTTTGCAGATTATATAATTGTATGCTTAAAGAACTTGAGATAATCAACTAAAAAAACTTGTCAAAGTAACTAACAACTTTAGCAATGCTGCAATTTTTGAAATAAATTCACATCAATCATCATCTATATTCCTAAAAAAAACACCAAGCAGAAATAAATAGAAGGAGGAATTACATTTAAAATAACTGTTAACAGGTGGAGCCAAGATGGCGGAGTAGAAGCACGACCTTCCTGCGGCTCTGGCTTCCACCTTCCCCAATCCATGTAAAAAGTGGACTCTAAACAAACTTTGGAGCTGCAGAACCCACAAAATGACACAGAGGAGCTAATCTCCCACTGAGGACAGTCCAGCAGGCCGGCAGGAATCCAGTGCAGCACTCTGGGACCTGTGCCCAGCCCCATACCGAGGCTTTAGGCCCAGGGCAGGCCAGACCAGCTACCAGCCAGAGTGACTCCAGATCAGTAGCAGCTGTGGCCATTTCCAGATTTATCAACACATAGATGTGAAAGACAAAGTGAGAGGTCAGTGCACTTTGAACTTTGGGACCAGTAAGTGGGAGTGCGTGACTTTTACCCTCGGGGCAAGAAGCCACTGAGACACTGGCACAGCAAGCCAGTGCCACATGGCAGATTCATCTTCTGGCCTGCAGAGTGTAGGGGGACCAAGCAACAGACTGAGGGGTAATTGCTCTTGCTTTAACCTGCTTGCATCTGGATTGCAGTCTAGGGCGGAGGCCCTGGGGTGTGTGTCCAGCTTGCCAGAGTGTGTGGAGACCTTAGAGAGGGCACCGAACTAATACCTCCGGCAACTGAGAAAATCCCAGCATTTGGGATGAAAGCTCCCCTGTCTGTGGGCAGAGTCCTACTGTGGCAAAAAGCCCAAAAGTCAAATAATTGAGTGAAAAATGAACAGGCAAAGGAAACAAAGCAGACAGAAGATTCCAAAATTATGCTCCTATTTTGGGGAAAAAAAGGAGCAAAGCATGGAACAGGAGGAAAACAGTGAAGTCAGAACACCTGCACCAAAAGTTTTAAAGGAAAATACAAGCTGTTTACAGGCCATAGAGGACCTTAAGAAGCAGATAAGAGAAGTGGAGGAAAAATTGGGAAGAAAAATGAGAGCAATGCAAGAAAATTATGAAATGAGAGTCAACAGCCTGACTGAGGAAAATAATACCTTAAAAAACAGACTGACTCAAATGGCAAAGAAGGCTAAAAAAGGCATTGAGGAGAAGAATGCCTTAAAAAGTCGAATTTGCCAGATGGAAAAAGAATCTCAGAAGCTCAATGAGGAGAATCATTGCTTTAGAATTAGATTGGAGCAAATGGAAGCTAATGACTTTATGAGAAATCAAGATGCTGTTAAACAGTTCCAAACAAATGAAAGAATGGAAGGCAATGTGAAATATCTCATGGGAAAAACCACTGACCTGGAAAATAGATCCAGGAGAGATAATTTTAAAATTATTGGACTACCTGAAAGCCATGACCAAAGTAAGAACCTAGAAACCATCCTACAGGAAGTTCTCAAAGAAAACTGCCCTGATGTTTTAGTACCAGAGGACAAAATAGAGGTTAAGGAATCCACCGATCACTTCCTGAAAAAGATACCAAAAAGAAAACTCCTAGGAATATTATAGCCATGTTCTGGAATTACCAGGTTAAGGAGAAAATATTACAAGCAGCCAGGAAGAAACAATTTGAATATTGTGGAAACACAATCAGGATAACCCAGGATCTGGCAGCTTCTACACTGAGAGATCGAAGGGCTTGGAATATGATATTCCAGAGGACAAAGGAGCTGGGATTAAAACAAAGGATTTGGGATTAAAACCAAGAGTCACCTACCCAGCAAAACTGAGTATCATATTTGAGGGGAAAATATGGATATTCAAGGGAATAGAGGACTTTCAGTCATTCTTGCTGAAAAAACCAGAGTTGAATAGAAAATTTGACATTCAGATATAAGAAGCAAGAGAAACATAAGAAGGTAAACAGGGAAAAGAAATCATAAGAAAGTTATCAAAGTTGAACTATTAACATTCCTACATTGAAAAACAATAATTGTAACTTATGAAACTTTCTCAGTAGTTAAAGGGAATATGTGTGTGTGTGTGTCTATATATGAGGGTATATGGGCATTCGAATACATATGTAAATGTGTATATATATGTATGTTTAGAAGTATACATTGATAGAGGGCACAGGACCAATTTAACAGGAAGGGATGATTTAAAAGGTGAAATTAAGAGGGGAGAGGAATACAATGGGAGGAGATGGGGAGAGACAGAATGGAGTAAACTATCTCATATAGAAGAGGCAAGGAAAAATGGTTACAATGGAGGGGAAGAATAGGAAGGCAAAAGGGAATGGGTCAACCTTATTCCCATTGAATCTGGCTTGAGGAGGGTGTGAAATACACACTAAATAGGGTATCTCACCCTCCAGGAGAGTGTGGGGGGAAAGGGATGAGAGGGGGGATGATGGAAGTGAGGGCAGAATGGGGGGGAGGGAAGTTTGAAGCACCCACTTTTGTAAAGGGACAGGATCAAATTAGAGAATAGAACAAGTGGGAGGTGGGATAGGAGGGAGGGAAATACAGTCAGTCTGTTACAATGTATCTACTATGTTATTGTTTTGCATTAGCCACACATGTACAACCTATTCTGAATTGCTTATCTTCCCAGTAAGGGTGAATGACAAGGAAGGATGGGACTGAATCTGGAATTGAAATTTTTAAAATCAAATATTCAAATATACATATATATACACATATACATATGTGTTTGTCTATCAAATACATAAACACATATTTATTATTATTATTAATACCATCTTATATGTAATTGGGAAATAAGATATACAGGCACTGAGGCATAGAGATCCACTGGAAAATTCGAAAGGTGTATGGGAGAAAATATGGGAGAGAACAGATTGGAGGAGGGGATATCCTGTGGGACTGCTATTTTGGGGCGGTGGGTAGGGGAAAAACAGGGAGAAAATTTGTAACTCACAATCTGGCGGAAACGAATGATGTAAATCAGAAGTTAATAAAGCATTTAAAAATAGAAAAAAAACAAAAAATAACTGTTAACAGTATAAAATACATGGCGTTCTATCTGTAAATGCATTCATATGAACATAATTACAAAACACTTCACAGAAATAAAGACAGAATATTAAAAATTGGAAAAAATATCCCTGCCCCTAGGCTAAAGTGCACCTGGAGCCTGGGGTGGGAGGCTTGTTTTTCAGGAGATACTTCTTGATTGGCCAGTGGGTCCAGAAGGTTGTTACATTCTCGGAGCCAGGAGAAGGCTATATAAGCCCTGATGTGTAGCTTTGTTTTGGGGCTCATTTTGAGAAGTGTTCTGTGATTTGAGATGAAATTCTGGGAAGCTGTTTTCCAGAGCCCCCCAGCTTTGAAACCCAGATGTTGTTTGGTATGGATGTAATGGTTGGACAGTTCGGAAATCTATCTACTTGATCTGTTTCTGTCTTGATAATTCTCTCTGTATATTCTGAAGTTTGGGGTGCTGACCTTTTTCCCCTGAACTAGGTAAAAGATACATATCTGACTGATTAAAGTAAGCTTGTTAACCCATTTTGAGTTGCTTTCCTTTATCAAAGCAGATCCAAGAACCAGTGCTGGCAGCAAACCCTGAGGATGCTTGGGGTGCTTGCTGCTACAGTAAGTCAAGTTTATGTTGTAAAAGGACAATATCAACTAAATTAATCTACTAATTCATTGCCATAGATATTAATCTCGTAATGCATTATTTAAAGGAGCTAGAAAATATAATAAAAAGCCATTAGAAGAACAAAAAATAGACAATATCAATAGAATAAATGAAAGAAATGTGAAGGAAGGCAGCTCAGTAGTAAAACATTTCAAACTACAAAAGAAAGTAGTAATCATCTAAACCATCAAGTACTGGATAAGAAATAGAGTAGTTGAGCAGGGGAATAGATTTTTTTTTTAGAAATATACAGAAATAAATGATGACATTAACCTAGTGTTTGATGACTAAAAAAATACAGACTTTTGGATCAAGAACACCCGATTTGACAAAAATTGCTGGGGAAATTGGAAAGCAGTCTAGCAGAACCTAGACATAGATCAACATCTTACACCATAAACCAAGATAAAACCAAAATGGGTACATGATTTAGACATAAAGGGTGATATAATTTACAAATTTAGGAGACAAAGAAAATATTCACTTGTTATTATGGCTAAAAAGAGTTACTGAGTATCCAGGAAAGTAAAATGGGCAAATTTAATTTCATTTAAGTAATATTTTCACAAGCAAAGCCAATGAATCCAATATTAGAAGGAAATCAGAAAATGGAAAATTTTCACATCAAGTTTCTTTAATAAAGAGCTAATTTCTCAAATATATAGTGAATTGAGACAAATTTATGAAAATAGGGATCATTTCCCAAATGATAAATGGTCAAAGCATATGAATGGGCAGTTTCCTGAAGAAGAAATCAAAAATATCAATAGAGTTATATGTAAAAATGTTCCAAAACACTGTTGATTAGAGATATGCAACTTAAACCAGCTCCGAGGTATGATCTCACAAACATTGTATTTCCTAACATGATATGAATGGAAAATCACTACTGCTGCAGGGACTGTCAAAATGGGTACACTAATCTACTGTTGGTGAAGCTGGGAGCTTGTCTAGGCATTTTGAAATATATTTTGAAACTATATTAAAAGGGTAATAAAGTTGTTCATACATGTCGATACAGCAATTTCAATGTGAGGTCTGTATCCTAAAGAAATCAAGACAAAGACAGATGACAAGTATCTACAAAATTATTAAGAACATGTCTTTTTTTGTGGAAAAGAAATGGAAATTGAAAGGATACTTATCCACTGTTGAATGACAAAACAAATCAATGTACATGATTGGGATGCTTTTTGCTATAAAAAATGATAAAAGGGATGGTTTCAGAAAAGACTAGGAAGACATAAAAATTTATAAAAAGTAAAGAGAGCAGAATTAGAAGATTGTAGTAAACAGAGCAATATTTTAAAAATAATCTACTGTGCAAGACTTATCTACTTTGATCAATACAATAATCCTGAAACTTAAAATGACTTATGATGAAAAATGCTATACCTCATCAGAGAGAGAAATGATGACGTTTTAATGCAGACTGAAGTGTACTTATACACCCATTTCTATATATCAATCTTTCTATCTAATTTCAATTTATTTTTCTAGGTTTTTTGAATCATGGCTAACAATAACATACTTTATATCATTTCACATATATAACATTTACTATTTTGCTTGCCTTCTCACTGGGTAAAGGATTGGAGGGAGGGAGAGAATTTGAAACTGAACTTTTCTTTTTTTCAAAAGTAGATGGATTAAAAAGGGAAACAGTGTTATGAAATATGATGGAAACATCGATAGTTGACAGTCAAAAAAAGAAGAAAATTTTGGGATGTAAGCTAGTAGAATAGAAACATGAACTGAGAATGGCCTAAGCTTACAAAATGTGTCACACGCATAGCTCATAAGTAAGATAATATGTAGGATTTTTTTTAAAGCAATTGGGGTTAAGTAACTTGCTCAAGGTTACATGGCCAGTTACTTCTGAGTGTGGTGCTAAGCACCTGAGCCCTGATTTGTTCCCCAGGTCATCCGAACACTGGAGCCGGTGCTCTTGGGGTTAAGTAACTTGTTCAAGGTTATATGGCCAGGTGTTTCTGGGTGGGTAAGTGTCTGAGCCCAGATATGTAGGAATTCTTAACTTTGAGTTCATAAATATGGATTTTTAAATAGAGGTTGATAACTATATTTCTATATATATATCATTTCCTTTATACTATATTCTTTAATCTTATTAATTTTAATAATCATCAACAGCGCTTCACCAGAGTACCAAAAGGAATCCATAAATAATAATAACAATAATAAAGAACACCTAGTAGAGAACAATTAGACTTTAGAATATATTATAGACTGTCTGGACTGAAAAAGGAGCTAGATTGGGAATAAAGAAACAGATTCAAAAGTTGACATAGAGTCATGAGGTAATACTTATAGGGAACGTCAATTATGCAGAGATTTCGCTCTATTTTCCTTGATGAAAGCATGGTAGCAAATAATTATCAATTGCCTTTTATTGAAGATAATTTGACCCTTCAAAAGATGGAGGGATCAAAAAAGTAAAATTTTACTCTGCATCTCGTTTTTGCAAAAAGAAAAACAGTTTGCTTCGGTGTAAATGAGGGAAACTCTAAGAAAATGTGACTATTATATATTTGAGTCTGCTAAAGAGAAAGAAATAAAAACTCCCTTTGTACTTGAAATTTGGAAAGAAAAATTCCAGAGATCATAATAAATAGATGTAGGGTTTCAGGAAATAAATTTTATAGATAAAGTTAACCCTGGATAGATGAGGAATTCTGAAGACCCAAAGACTCCAAGTAAGGAGGAAAAATGTGAGTTGACTGATGAGACTTATGTGGTCCACAGAGAATTTACTAACCATTTTAAATTAAAAAAAAAGATAAGTAGAGAAGATGGAATAAGGACATCTAGCAGTGGATGGATATTTCAGTACAACTTTGTCCTGTAAGAATAGTGTCAGGAGAGTTAAAACTCCTAATCAACTCAGCAAGGCAAGCAAAGATAAAGGGCAGAGATTTTATTTCCTTTTATTCTTTTCCTTTTTAACTTATATCGAAGAAAAGAGGAAGGCAAAATAACTACGGCCACTACTTGGACTATATTGGATTATGCCAAGAATGAACAAACAAAAGCAAACCTACTTAAATCTTACCTTTCTGCTGTTTTCTCAGTCAAGATAAACAGTCTCTGGATGCAAAAGACAGAATGGCTAATAGGAATTTGGTAAGCATATACACAAGGAAATAATAAAGGAGCACATCACTGTCTTTGAAGAATTCACCAGCTGAGATGAATTCTATCTCATTACAGAAAGAACTTGGGGATGTTTGGTTAGAGAACAATTAACTCAAAAAGGACCAGGAATGTTAATATGTTCTTCAATATGAGTCAACACTGTGATGCAAAAGTCAAAAGCTAATGTTATTTTTGATTGATTTGGAAAAAGCATGCTGTCTTAAACAATGGTGGTTGTAGTACTTTTTTTTAATTATAATATGATATATTTTACTTATTTCTGGATGCCACATTTTAGGCAGAAGGAAAACCGAAATATATTCAGAACAAGAGTTTTAAAATGGTCGAGGAAAGCAGTGGAAACCATGCCATAAAAGGATCAGTTGAAGATATTGTAGTATTTACCTGTATGTGTAAATAGTGTATGATTTTCTCTCTCCAAAGAGTGCCAACTCTTAAATGCAGGCTCTTAGTGAGTAGTACAATGTTTGGGCCACAGTTGATGTTTAGTAAATGATTGCTGCTGATTTTTCATTGACACTAACACTGGAGATATCGGAGGAGTGATGCACAGTGAGGATGGTGCTAGTTAGAGTTTCTTCCAATATCTGGCAGACTGCCAGTTGGAAAAAAAAGCATAGGAAACTGTCTGATATCTGGGGATAGAACAAGGACTAATAGTCAAAATTTCAGGTTTGTATGGGGAAAATGCCAATATATTTTGCAATATAAAGTGTTCCTATTAATAATTAGTGTTATCATTTTATAGTAATACAGAGAAATTATCCATTACTAGGTAACTAAACTGTTTGACAAAGAAAAAGTCAAAAAGATTTTGCTTCTGTTGCTTTCTCTTTCCTTCTTGAATGATATTTCCTCTGTATTTTAAACTTCTGCCAGTACAGATGAAGCAGACTAACTTCATTTTCTCACCTCAAAGGAGCAGGTTCTTTCTGTGCTGGTCATGGTCATGCACATAAATCATAACAAATGTTAACTCATAAAATAACAGGACAATGATAAAATAATTCCAGATGTCCTTCCTTCCTTCCTTCCTTCCTTCCTTCCTT
>NW_027187332.1:262888-268038 GCF_028583685.1 Petaurus breviceps papuanus
CTCTCTCTCTCTCTCTCTCTCTCTCTCTCTCTCTCTCTCTCTCTCTTCCTTCCCTCCATCCCTCCATCTCATCTTCTTCATATCTTCCTTCTTTTTTTCCCTTTCTTCCATGAATTTGAAATAAGCATTTTGAGTTTGAGTCTTGACTGCACTACGAGGTATTTTTTGTTCTGGTGCTTGATTCTAAAGTCCTCAGACTTTAAATATTTTATCTTTAAAATGATAAATTTGGATTAATTGGTCCATGGTTCCCTCAAGCTCTGAATTCTAGAATCTTCAAATATCTCTCTATGTTTGCATGATTAATTAGCATGATTTCCTATAAAGGAGAGGCAGAGTTACTTTTAAAATATTTTATATGCATATAGATTCACAAGACAAGAATTTTGAGCATAAATTAATGAAAATGATTTCACAAGTCCCTCATGCAAATAAATGTTATTCTTTTACAAATATTTCTCACCTATATACACTTGTACATGCATTTATCCCTTAGTGTGACAAAAAGGGAAATTATCTCTATATTTATTTAACTGGACTTTAATTTTTGTACTAGTCAGCTGCCTTTTTCTCCATTATTTGTCGTTATTATTTTCTGTTTAGTGTTTTAGTTGCAACAAGACATCTGATTATTCATTAATTGCAAATGAAAGCATTTTAGGAGATTTGAGTATTAAGTGCTTATAATATCTGGGCAGGCAGATTTAATATGTGGTCAGAGTAGCAGAATGTTTCCAATGCATCAAAGCCTAAGGAATCTCACATAACTATATCTTCCCTTTGTTGCTTTTCCTGCAGGATATTTATTCATTTTATAATATTTGGAAGGCCATATTTACACAATTATTCTAATCTCTGGATATTTTTATTTATTATTATGATAATACTACTGTAAATGCTTCAGGAATACATTTAGAAATACTAAGTCCAAAGAAAAACTATTTAATATAGTTTCTATTTAATTAGTCTATACCTATTGAGTGAAATTTGTGGTAACTTTCAATTTTATTGATTAATGAAGAAACATAATGAAACACATTTTTCACACTTAGGATCATGTATGTTGGAAACATCCTATAAATATCAGCGCTACTTATTTTCTTATCTGTTTAATGAGATAATGGTAATAATAACGATAATAATAGGAAGAAATATCTGTAATTTCTACAGAAATTTAAAGATTAATTAAACCATTTGCATAATAATTTCATGATTTCTCCCTTGCTTGATGTATAGCCTTGTTGGTTATGGCTTTTTTTTTGTCTTGTGGGCATTGATAACTGCTCCTACATAAATTACATACAACTTTAAAAGGCATATCATTGTGGAATTTCCATTCACTCTTACTTTCTGATATAAGCTAGATCCCCTGAATGGAGTACTACTTCTTCCATATGAGAAGAGTGATTTCCATGCCTCTCAAAAATTTAAATACTAAGATTTTCTACAACTTTTTTTAGAAAAGCAGTAGTTCCTACCACATTAATATGTATTGGGGCCAGGGCAAAAAAAAAAGACAAAACACTTCATTTTGTGTAAAGTGCGAGTGTGTGTGTGTGTGTGTGTGTGTGTGTGTGTGTCTCCTCAAAAAGTAATCTGTCTGGTCTTTTTCATTCTTGCCTAGGCTATGGTTTTCTTCTCCAATCATAGAAACTTTACCTTTGATGTCAATCTCTGTAGAATAGAAACAGACAATTTGTAGAAAGTGCTCTCAGAATCAATATACTTTTGAGTCACATTTTCTGGTCCTCCAGTTTTTTGTCTTAGTGAGGCATCTCACTCTTCTTTACTGCAAGCATTCCTTAGCCAGTCCAGTTTTAAATTTAGTTTGATAGACTGCATCTTGTGAACATACTTTTCACTTGGTTATTTTCTGACCATCAGCTGAAATTTTAAGGTTCATAATCAATCTGGTTCTCAAGTCTAAAATACCTTTTTTTTCACCTGTGGAGGGAAAATTATTGGAGATAAATTTCAACTCAGTTATTGTAATCTCCTCCACCCTTACCAGCCATAACCACTCACTTTATTATGTAGATGTTGCCTCAAAAGTCATTCCAGACTTTGAGGTACTTTACTTGCAAATTCAGAAAGAAAAACCCAAGGGCATGACTTGCTAGGATTTACACAGAGCTATCCATTATGATACACCTTTTTATTATAAATATTTGAATTTGTCTTCATTCTTAAAATTAAACCTACTATTTTACATTTGACCCCTTTGTTCTTAGAACTCCATACTATGTCTGTACAATGACCTAAATGCCTTTTACACACTTTAGGGGAATACAAGTAGATGTTCAGATGACTGAGCTCCTAATGAAAAAAAATAACGTTGATTTCCATGCATGCCCCCATACAGTGTATCCCAGGATTTCACCATTATTTTCAGCTATACCCAATATCTATAGAGCAGCTTCAAGTTTTAAACCATTGTCAATCAATAAAGATTTATGAGGTGCCTACTATATGCCAGGTACTGTACTAAGTACTAGGAATGGAAAGAAAAGCAAAAAGCAGATCTTGTCCTCAAGGAGGCCACAGTCTAAAAAATTGGGAAGACACAGCAACAAAAGATAAAACCCTTGCTGTGAAAGAAAGTACAGTCTAGTTAGAAAGTGTACGTAAGGATATACATAAATAAAAAATGCTTTTATTTTAAATATCAAATGAGTGCTAAAACCAGGAATTATTACATGAACTTTAAGGAATGAGTGATTTATGAAGAGCAGCATTATTAGGGAAGGCCTTAATGACATTAATGATTTTACCTAGTTTTTGAAAGACGGATTAGGATTTAAACTTGCCAAAAATAAAATAAATTTTAAAAAGTTACTTCTTGGCAAAAGAAACAGGATATCTAAAAGAGTGGAGGTTATGCCTAGTATGTGCATAATTTAATGGGTTAGTTTGATTACAACAAAAGTTTCTCATAGTCTTGAGAAGATACCAAGGATGATATAGGCTTTCTCAGACTTGGCCGATATCTGGATTTACAAATTCCTTGAAATAATTCCAAAGAGCTCACTGTGCAGAAGACACTAAATCCTATAATAGCTGTAATATCTTTAAATGTTTTTTTTCCAGATAACTTAATTCAGTCATGAGTCAGGTTTTGCTCATTTTGTTTCTTTTTTCTTCCTGAGTAAAAGAAAATAAATTCTTTTTGTTTGTCCAGTATGCTCTGTCATTGAGTTAACAATAACAACTAGATATTGCATCATAAAATTACATATTGAATTCTAACTCATATTTTAAAAAAATCTCATGTTTTGGAATTAAAATTCCTCTTATTAATAAACTTGGTTTGTTTTAGTCAGCTGTATTATTCTTCAACATAGAATGTGAACAATTTCTTTGAACTCTTCAATATGATAATCTGGAATACTTTTCATTTTTGTATTTGAAATATTCCCCTTCCAAATCCAATCTACCAGTTCATATTTATTTAAAATTACTTTTTCCATATACACTATTAACTGAGTCTATTTAGTCTTTTGAATATTACATGATATTCATTTTATTTTTTCACCTTTCTATGCCTTATGAGAGGGAGCTTTCATACATGAAACCCTCACTTTCACCTCTCAGAATTGTTAGTTCCTTTTAAAATTTTGTTCATGTAATATCTCTAAAGTAAACTTCTCACCCTCAATCTGATATTATTGTTCTCTCCTTCTCCCTCTCTCTCCCCCTCCCCTCCCCTCCTTTCCCCTCCCTTCCCTCCCTTATGTCTCTGTCTCTGGTTCTCTCTCTGACTCTGGTTCTCTCTCTGTCTCTTTCTCTCTCTCCAAATTCATACACTTCTGTTGATTGAATTCTCCTAGTAAAATATAAATTTTCTGAGAAACTTGTAACATAGAGATTTTTTTATTTTTGTGCTATCACCAACAGTGGACCTTCTACCTAAGAAGTTACTAAATAAATACTTACAAATTCAACATTATCTTTGACCAATATCTCTATCACCAAACCCATGCAACTAGTTACCAAATCTTGCTGTTCCTCCTTTGACAACATTTTTTGCATTACACAATGCTACTCTCTTCTCAAAAAGTCAACACCTTAGTTTGGGGTCTTATCTGCTCATTCCCATTTTTTGGCCAAAACTCACATAACTCACTGAAGTGTCTCAGTAGTCTAGTTTATCCTACACACACATCATTTTTCTTTTTTTTTTTTTTGAGGGGGTAAGGCAGGGCAATTGGGGTAAGAGATTTGCTCAAGGTTATATGGCTAGTTTTGTGTTGTGTCTGAGGCCAAATTTGAACTCAGGTCCTCCTGACTCTAGGGCGGTGCTGTATTCACTGCACCACCTTGCCAGCCCTATTTTTCTTTTTCTTTCTTAAATTTTTAAAATTATACTTATTTATCTATTGATTCCTTCAATTTATTTTTTATTTACTGATTCATTCCATTCATTTATTTATTCATCCATTTATTTATTTATTTAATTATTCATTCATTCATTTATTTTTTTCATTCATTCGCCAACTTATTTGTTTGTTTCTACTTTTCAACATTCACTTCCATAAGATTTTGAGTACCCAATTTTCTCCTGATCTCTCCACTCCCCCACCCCCAGGATAGCATGAAATTTGATATAGGCTCTACATATTCATTCATATTAAAACTTTTTCACATCAGTCATTTCATAAAGAATTAGAAGCAATGAGAGAAGATAGAGAGAGGGAGAGGGAGAGGGAGAGAGAGAGAGAGAGAGAGAGAGAGAGAGAGAGAGAGAGAGAGAGAGAGAGAGAGAGAGAGCAAAGAATATGTTTTTATCTGCATTTGGACTCCATATTTATTTTTTTGTATGTGGACAGCATTTGCCATTATGGGTCTTTTGGAGTTGTCTTGTATCCTTGCATTGCTGAAAAGAGTTAACTCTATCAAAGTTATTCATCTCACAATGTGGCTGTTCCTGTGTACAATGTTCTCCTGTTTCTGCTCACTTTGCTCAGCATCAGTTCATATAAGTCTTTTCAGGTTGTTCTGAAGTCTACCTGCTCATCATTTCTTATAGCACAATAGTATTCCATTAAAACTATATACCACAAATTGCTCAGCCTTTGTTTTTTTTTTTTTTAAAGCAATTGGGGTTAAGTAACTTGCTCAAGGTTGCATGGCCAGTTATTTTGTGTGGATGC
>NW_027187332.1:268048-332696 GCF_028583685.1 Petaurus breviceps papuanus
TAAGTAACTTGCTCAAGGTTGCATGGCCAGTTATTTTGTGTGGATGCCAAGTATCTGAGGCTGGAACCAATCTCAGGTCCCCTTACTCTGGGGCCGGTGCTCTTGCTCACTGTACCACCTGGCCGCCCCTTGTTCAGCCCTTCTGCAACTGATGGGTATCCCCTCATTTTCCCGTTCTTTGCCACCACAAAAAGATCTGCTCTATTTCCGTATATATTTTTCCCCTATTTTTATGATCTCTTTCAGATACAAACCTAGATGTAATATTGCTGGTTTAAAGAATATGCAGTTTTGTAGCCCTATGGGCATAGATCCAGAACTATTTTTTTTCTCCCAGATGAATCTTATTATTTTTTTCTGGCTCTATAAAATAATTTTTTGTAGTTTGATTGGAATGGTGCTGAAAATGTAAGTTAATTTAGGTAAAATTTTCATTTTCATTTATATTAGCTCAGGCTAACCATGGACAGCTAATATTTTCCCAATTATTTAGATTTGACTTTATTTGTGTGAGAAGTGTTTTGGATGTGGCTTCATATATTGCTGGGCTTGTTTTGGCAGGTAGATTCCCAAATATTTTGTAATGCCTACAGTAACTTTAAATGGAATTTCTCTTTATATCTCTTTCTGTTGGGCTTTGTTAATTATATATAGAAACGCCAATGATTTATGTGGGTTTGTTTTATATCCTGCAACTTTGCTAAAGTTTCTTACTATTTCAAGTAAATTTTTATTTGACTCTCTAAGTATAACTTCATTTTATCAGCAGAGAGTGATGGCTTTGTTACTTCTTTGTCTATTCTATTTCCTTCAATTTCTTTTTCTTTCCTTATTACTAAAGCTAATATTTCTAGTAGTATATTGAATAAAAAAACAAGAATAAACATCCTTGTTGCATGCCTCCCTCCAATCTTTTTTTGTGGTTTCATATGTGGGTACATTAACAATGTTGTCCTCTCCTGAATCTGTTTTGATCTTCTTTTTCACCATAATAATTCTCTATGGGCATTATTTTTCCTTTTTGCTCATGGTGTTTGCCTTTTCTTCCAGCTTTTCATGATGATCTGTGCTTCTGCAAGCACAAGAGGCACTGTCCCAGGCTTCTCATGTTGGATACTAGGGGCCTGGTTACTGGTTTTGTGTTCTGGGGTCTCAGGTGTTGGTAGCTAGAGGCTGTAGGGATCTAGTATCTTACCTGGGCCCTGGCTGTCAAGGCACATGGGGGTGCTGTTGTTGGTGCTTCCCCGTTCCACTATCCTGAGACTGAGGATTTCTTACTGTTTTGTTGAGGTTGGTCTTGCTGTTGGCTTGCTACTCCCCTCCCCCCTTACCCCATACTGGTCACTGTCAGCCACAACAAGAAGGACCTTTCTCATTAATCTTCCTAGCTTACCCAGCTTAGCGTACCTTACCCTAACTTGCCCACCACATTTTTTTGCTGGCTCCACTGTTCTGGGATTTTTCCTGGGGTGCTTTTCTTTGGATTTTTCGAGGTCAATCAGAGAGAATGAGAGTGACTTACTGCTTACTCTGGGCATATTGGCTCCCAAAAGTTGAAATAGGTGACTTACAAACAACCCCCATGTGGCCTGGGAGTTCCAGAAGCAACCACTGATACTGCCCTACACATCATAATTTTTAAGCATATTTCTTACGTGATTTCCCTAATCAAAAAATTCCCATGCTTTTCTATTTTCTCAAGGGCAAAATATTACCTCTAATTTATAGCTTTTGAAGTCATATATAACCTTGACCCAATTTATCTTACCACTTTTACTGAAAATTACTTTCTACCATGAAATGAAAATGAGTTTTATTTGTTCCTCAGACAAACTATCCCAGTTATTTGTGTCTTTCAACTCACCCTCCCATATTCCTGGAATATATTCTCTCAGTTCTCTATATATTTTAGAAATGAGGCCTTTATCAGAGACAGTAATTATAAAAATTCTTTCCCAGCTTTATGTTTTAATCCTACTCTTGGTTGCATTGGCTTTGTTCAAAAACTTTTCAATTTAATGTAATTAAAATTATCCATTTTGCATTTTATAATGTTGTCTATCTTTTGTTTGGTCATAAATCCTTCCATTCTCCATAAATCTGATAGATAATCTATTCCTTGTTCCCCTAATTTGTTTATAGTATTAGCCTTTATATCTAAATCAGTTACCCATTTGGACTTTATTTTTGTGTATGGTGTCAGACAGTGGTCTAGGCCCAGTTTCTTCCATACTATTTTTCAGTTTTCCCAGCTGTTTTTGTCAAACAGTGAGTTCTTATCCTGGAAGCTGGGGTCTTTGGGCTTATCAAACAGTAGATTGCTATACTTATTGATTACTGTGTCTTGTGTACCAAAGATATTCTACTGATCTACCACTCTGTTTCATCACCAGTACCAAGTAGTTTTGATGATTGCTTCTTTATAATACAATTTAAGATCTGGTATGGTTAGGCCACAATCCCTAGCATTTTTTTTCATTAAAAATTATTTCATTATAATTTAAAACATCATCCTCATCAGGAGGACCCGAGTTCAAATCTTGCCCCACTTGACACACTTCTTAGCCAGGTGACTTTGGTCAACTCATTTAACCCCAATTGCCCTCCAAAAAAAAAAAGCAAAAAAATAAAACATCATCCTCAAACGAAAGATAATTCATTTATTACAGACAAAGGCATTTCACTATTGTCAAAAGGTGATAGAATGTAATGAATGACAGAATTATAACTTGTATAATAAATATCATTATACTCTCCCACATATGCCTTAAAGATATGTTCACGAGAAAGTTAAACTCCATTACAACGTGTCTGCTGGAATTTTAGGCCCTGTCTTAAAGAGAGGGGTGGGAGGGAAGCAATAACAATATAACTGTGTAAAATCTATCTATCTATCTATCTATCTATCTATCTATCTATCTATCTATCTATCTATCATCTATCTATCTATCTATCTATCTATCTATCTATCTATCTATCTATCATCTATCTATCTATCTATCTATACTTAATTTATCACACTCAAAGTACTCATGGATAAAGATGGAAGATTATAAAAGCATAGCAATTATAAAATTCCCAATGAAAAAAAGAAATACATGGTTTGATTATGTTTCCTGTGCTTGTTCATCTTACCCGTCAATTACTTGAATTTTTGCCACAGTAGAACTCTACTTCCACAATGGAGAGAGCTTTGTCCCAAATTGCTGGGGTTTTTACAGCTGCTGGAGCTGTTAGTTAGGGCCCCTCTCTACAGACACCACAAGCTCTGGCTAACTGGCCACACACCCCAGTACAACCACTGAAGACCATGATGCAGATCAAAGCAGGTTGAAGCAAGACCAATTACCCTCTGAATGGTTGCTTGTTCCACCTGCAATCTGGAAGACAGGAGCTCTTGAAACAGCTAGGCAATGGTGACTGCACTTCCACTGTGCCTCCATTGCTTCTTGCCCCAGCGCAAGGTCAGGACCATGTTCTCTCTTCCCCTTTTATGTTCTTATTGTGTTTATAGGTTGATAATTCCAGAAACTGCCACAGCTGCTGGTGATTGTCTCTACTGAAGTCTGCTCAAGGCTGCTACTGGTTGGGGCTGCCTTGGGGCCAGTAGCCATGTGCCTCATGTGGGGCTGTGCTTAGCTTCCAGCTTGGTGTGATAGATCCTTCCTGTTGGTCTGCAAGAGCTTTGTTTCTCTTTGTCTCATTGTGGGTTTTGTAGCTCTAAAGTTTGTTTAGAGTAATTTTTTTTGCATGTATTGGAAGTGATTGGAGGGGAGACTGCAACAAGTTTATGCTTCTATTCCACCATCTTGGCTCTGCCCCTGGAGTTGTCTTTCAATCTTGCATTGCTGAGAAGTGTCAAGTCTATCAAAGTTGTTTGTCACACATATGTTGTGTCTGTAATTGTGTACAAATTTCTCCTGGTTCTGCTCTTCTCACTCATCATCAGTTTGTATAAGTCTTTCCAGGTAAATATGAAGTCCTTCCCCTCCTCATTTCTTATAGCACAATAGTATTCCATTACATTCATATACCACAACTTGTTTATCCATTACCCAATTGATGGGCATCCCCTTAATTTCCAATTCTTTTACATCATGAAAAGAGCTGCAATAAGTATATTTGTACATATTGATCTTCCTCCCACTTCAGTGATCTCTTTGGGATAAAACTCTAAAAGTGTTATTACTTGGTCAAAGGGTATGCAATTATTTATAGCCTGTTGGGCCCAGTTCCAGGTTGCTCTCCAGAATGGTTGGATCATTTCACAACTCCACCAACAATGCATCAGTGCTCCAAATTTCCACATCTTTTACAGCATTTATAGTTTTCCTGTTTTGTCATCTTAGTCAATCTGACGGGTGAGATGTGGTACCTCAGAGTTGTTTTAATTTGCATTTCTCTAATCAATAGTGCTTTAGAGTATCTTTTGGTATGCTTATAGATATCTTTAATTTCTACCTCTGACAATTTCCTGTTCATATCTTTTGACCAGTTATCGATGGGGATGATTTGAATTCTTATAGATTTGACTCAATTCTCTGTATATTTTAGAAATGAGGCCTTTATCAGAGACAATGTTTGTAAAAAATTCCTTTCCAATTTCCCACTTCCCTCTTAATCTTGGTTACATTGGTTTTCTATAACACAGAAACTTTTCAATTTAATATAGTCAAGGTTATCCATTTTTCATTTTATACTGTGCTCTAATGCTTGTTTGGTCATTAAGTCTTCTCTTCTCCACAAATCTCATAGGTAAATTATTCCTTGCTTTCCCAGATTGCTTACATTATAATCCTTTATACCTAGATTTTGCATTCATTTAGACTTGATTTTAGTATATGGCATTAGATAATGGTCTATGCCTAGTTTCTGCCATACTATATTCCAGTTTTCCCAGCAGTTTTTGTCAAATAGTGCATTCTTATCCCCAAAATTGAGGTCTTCAAGTTTATTAAACAGTAGATTACTATAGTCATTGACTGCTGAGTCTCCTGTACCCAATCTATTCCATGGATCCACTACTCTATTCCTCAGTCAGTACCAAGTAGTTTTGATGACTACTGCTTTATAATGCAAATTAAAATCTGGAATGGCTAGGCCACCTTCCCTAGCATTTCTTTACATTTATTCCCTTGATATTCTGGACCTTTTATTCTTCCATATGAATTTTTTTAATATTTTTTCTAGCTCTGTAAAGTAAATTTTGGTAGATTGACTGGTATGGCACTAAATAAGTAATTTAATATAGGTAAAATTATCATTTTTGTTATATTAGCTCAACCCAGCCAAGAGCAATTGATGTTTTCCCACTTAGATCTGACTTTATTTGTGTGAAATGTGTTTTGTAGCTATGTTCAAAAAGGTCCTGGGTATTTTTAGACAAGGAGATTCCCAAATATTTTATAATGTTTACAGTAACTTTAAATGTGATTTCTCTTTCCATCTATGCTGTTGGATTTTGTTAGAAATATATAGGAATGCTGAGGATTTATGGGAGTTTATTTTATATCCTGCAACTTTGCCAAATTTATTTATTGTCTCAAGTATTTTTTGTTTTACTTGATTCTCTAGGATTCTCTAAGAATATCATCATATCATCTGCAAAGACCTATAGCTTAGGCTCTTTTTTGTCTAATTTGATTCCTTCAATTTCTTTTTCTTTTCTAATTGCTACAACTAAATTTCTAGTACCAGATTGAATAAGAGGGGTGATAGTGGACATCCTATTTTTCAGCCCTGATCTTATTGGATGTGCTTCTCTTTTATCCCCATTACATGTAATACTTGCTGATGGTTTGAAAAAGATGCTACCTATTATTTTAAGGAAAATTCCATTTATTCATATAGTTTCTAATGTTTTTAATAGGAAAGGATGTTGCATTTTGTCAAAAGCCTTTTCTCCATCTATTGAGATAATCATATGGTTTCTGCAAGTTTTATTGTTTATATGATCAATTATACTGATGGTTTTCCTAATATTAAACCATTCCTTGCATTCCTGGAATAAATCTTACCTGATTAAATTGTATTATTATTGTGATAAGTTGCTGTGGTCTTTTGCTAATATATTTTTTTAAATTTTTGCATCTATATTCATGAGGGAAATTTTTCTATAATTTTCTTTCTCCATTTTGTCTCTTCCCAATTTAGTTTTCAGTAGCATATTTGTGTCATAAAAACAATTTGGTAGGACTCCTTCTTAACCAATTTTCCCAAATAATTTGTAGAGTTTTGGAATCAATTGTTTTTTAAATGTTTGATAGAATTCTAATAAATCCATCTGGCCCTATAGATTTTTTCCTAGGGAGTTTGCTGATTGGCTTGTTCTATTTCTTTTCCTGAGATGGGGCTACTAAAGTATTTTGCTTCCTCTTCAGTTAGTCTGGGCAAATTATATTTTTGTAAATATCCATCCATTTCACTAAGATTGTCAAATGTATGTGCATAAAATTTGGCGAAATAATTCCTAATTATTGTTTTAATTTCCTCTTCATTGGAGATAGATCCACCCTTTTCATTTTTGACACTCAATTTGTTTTTCTTCTTTCTTTTTTTTATCATATTGACTAAATCAATTTTATTGTTTCTTTTTTCATAAAACCAGCTCTTGGTTTTATTTTTTAATTCAAATGTTGTCTTAATTCCAATTTTATTAATCTCTCATTTGGGTTTAATTATTTCTAATTTAGTTTTCATTGGGGATTTTCAATTTGTTCTTTTTCTAGGTTTTTCAATTTCATGCCCAATTCATTGACCTCCATTTTCTCTAATTTATTCATGTATTCATTCAGGTATATAAAACTTCCCCTAAGAAGTGCCTTTGCTGTATCCCACAAGTTTTAGTGTGTTGTCTAAATGTTATTCTCTTGAATCAAGTTATGTTTCTATAATTTCTTGTTTGACCCACTCATTCTTTAGTATTAAATTGTTTAATTTCCAATTAGTTTTTAGTCTATCTTTCTATGGCCCTTTATTGAATATGATTTTTTATTGCAATGTGATCTAAGAATGATGCATTTTATATTTCTGCCTTTCTGCACTGAAATGCAAGCTCTTTATACCCTAGTACATGGTTGAATATTCTGTGTGTGCCATGTACTGCCAAGAAGAAGGTATTTTCTTTTTTATCCCCATTCAGTTTTCTCCAGAGATTTATCATGTCTAGCCTCTCTAAAATTCTAATTTGCTGCCTTAACTTCTTTATTGTTTTTGTTTGTTTGTTTGTTTATGTTGGATTTTTCAAGTTTAGAGAGGGGGAGATTGATGTTTCCAACTAGTATACTTGTGCTATCTATTTCTTCCTCTAACTCCCTTGACTTCTCCTCTGGGAAATTGGATACTATACCACTTGGTGCATTCATGTTTAGTAATGGTATTGCTTTATTCCCAATGATGCATTTTAGCAGCATATAGTTTCCTTCCTTATCTCTTAAATAGATCTATTTTTGTTTTCCTTTTTCTGAGATAAGCATAGCTACCCCGCCTTTTTCTTTACTTTAGCTGAAATATAACATATTCTACTCTTGCCTTTTACCCTTACCCTGTGCAAATCCCCCTGTTTCAAATTTGTTTTTTGTAGACAGGCTATTGTAGAATTGTGGTTTTTACTCCATTCTTCTATCTACCTCCATTTTATGGGAGAGTTCATCCCATTCACATTCACAGTTATGATTACTGTCTGTGTCTTTCCCTTTATCCTATTCCCTCTCCTGTTTATGTGTCTATTTCTTCCTTATCCCTTCCCCTCCTTAAGAGTTTTTCTTTTAACCACTGCCTTCATTAGTATTCCCTCCCTGAGCCCCCCTTCTCTTAAACTACCCTTTCCCTTTTCTACTATGTCCGTCCTTTCTAAACTCCCCCCCTCCTTTTACCTCTCTCCTTATCCCTCTTACTGCCTGTCAGGTACAATGGATTATTATACTTTATGGGGTATGTTATTTCCTCCTTGAACCCAAATAGATTTGAGTAAATTTCATACGGTGCTCCTCCCCACCCGCCTTTCCCTCTATTTCAATGAGTTTTTTGTGTCTTTTCATGTTAGAATCCTAAATTTAACTGATTATGTTCATCCTTCTTTGAACCAGAACCAAAGAGAATAAAGTTCATATGATGGTCATCTCCCTCCCTCCTTCCTCTCTACTATAGTATGTTTTAATGCCTCTTTGTGTGGCATAGTTTACCTTTTTCTGCCCAATCCTTTCCTTTTCTCCCATTACAATCCCTTTGTATCCCTTAATATTGTTTTTATCATCAGATTCATTCATTTATACCCATGCCCTCTATCTATGTATATCACTTTTAAATGTTGTGATGATTATATAAATTTTAATATTGAAAAATATCAGCTTTTCATATAGGGAGGCAAACAGTTTACTCTTATTGAGTCCTAAATTATGTGCATGGGTGTGCATGTGTGTATGTGTTTTCCTTGGTTAGCTTTTAATGTCTTCCTTTGGTCTTGTAATTGGAGATCAAATTTTCCATTGAGCTCTGGCTTTTTCATCAGGAAAGTCTGGAAGTCCCTTATTTTATTAAGTGAACATCTTCTTGCCAGAAATACTGTGCTCAGTTTTGCTGGAGAGTTGATCTTTGCTTGCAGTACTACCTCTTTTGCCTCATGAAATATCAAATTCCAATCCCTTCAATGTTTTAATGTAGAAGCTGCTAAGTCCTGTGTAATGCTGACTGTATTTCCATGATATTTGATTTTTTTTCCTTTTTGAGTGATTGCAATATTTTTTCCTTAAACTTGTAATTCTGGAATTTGGCTACTAAATTTCTTGGAGTTTCCAATTTGGGATCTCTTTCAGGAGGTGTCTGGTGAATTCTTTTGATAACTATTATACCCTCTGATTCTAGGACCTCAGGACAATTTTTCTTTGACAATCTCTTGGAGGATGTTGTCTGGGCTGCTTTTTTCATCTTGGCTTTCTGGTAGACCAATAATTCTTAGGTTACCTCTCCTCGATCTGTTGTCCAGTCCAGTTGTTTTTCCAGTGAGTTATTTTATCCTTTTTTCTAATTTTTCAATCTTTATGTTTTGTTTGACTGACTCCTGATGTATTATAGGGTCCTTACCTTCAATTTGAATAATTCTGATTTTTAGTGAATTATATTCCTAAGTTAGTTCTTGTGGCTCCTTTCCATATGTTTAATTTTCATTTTTAGGGAGATATTTTCTCCAGTTATATTTTGCACCTCCCATCCCAGTTCACCAATTTTACTTTTTAAGGATTTGTTTTCTTCAGTGAGATTTTTTTTTCCAATTTGATCACTGTATATTTAAATTTATCTTCTACCTCTCTAATTTGGCTTTTAAAATGTTTCTAGAGCTATAGCAAGAATGCTTTTTGGATGTGATACCAGTTCATATTTCCTTTTGTGGTTTAAAGTGTGAGTATAGCGTCTATGTTGTCCTCTGAATTTGATTGTTGTTGCTCACTATAATAGGATCATATTGATCTTGATTTCACAGAATTGTTCTTGCCCGTTGTGATTGCCTATGTCTTGAGTTTTTCTAGTGGATATCTGTTTCTGGGGTACAGATGTATTCTGCTTCTCAGGCTGGGGGCTAGGGAGTTGGTTGTTGACTTTGTGTGCTGTAGCCTCTGGGTGTCTACACTGAATCCAAGGCCAGGAACTCTCAGTGTTTCCCCTGAATTACCCTAAGGCTCACAGAGTAACCTGTGTAGGAAGGGTGATCTAGCCACTTCAGATTTCTGCCTCTATGCCCCTGGGCTACAGCTCAGTCAGGCTCAGCAGCTGGCAGGAAGCAGGCTGGTGTCTACAGATACCCCTGGTGGTACTAAGGCTCACCTGATCTTGTGTTGTTAGAACTTGCTGGCTCTTTCCTCTTGGGCTTTGGGAGCACCTCCTTGTCAGCTGAAGTGGAGCTTGTTTGGATGCCTCCCACCTTCACTTCAGACTTATTATGAGATCAATTACACCCATTTTCTAGGTCTCCCAAGCCTTATGTTGATAGCACTCATTCAGCATTTTACTCAGGGTGGGACATTTTTCTCTGGGTTTTCTGGATCAGTGAGGGGGATTAGAGAAGCTAAGATTTACTCTGTCAACTTGGCACCTGGAAAATCAGGTAGGTGATTTTAAAACATCCAGGCTGTGGGCTGGCTGGTAACCTCAGGAGAAGCTGATGTTGCTGCTGTGGGCCCTGCACTTTCTCTTATCCAGTTCCCACCTATCCTACTTCCTGTGGTGAGATGGCTGTGAATTGCCCTTAGGTTGTGTAAGCACATTTCCTGGGACTCTTTCTCAAGCCACTGTTGTCTGCTCTCAGGTCCATGCTGGTGCATTCCCTGTCTGCTCCATGCTCCCCCTGCCCAGACTTATGAGGGTACTTTCGTGTGCTGGGAATCTGCCACATTTCATCTCCCAATAAGTTCTGCCATTCTAAAATCCATTCAGATTCACTTTTTATAGTTTAGTGACAGAATTCATGGAGGAGCTTAGAAAAGTTCCTGCTTCCTCTTGGCCATCTTGTCTCCACCCCCATTTCTCTCCCATATTGACCTCAGAATGACCAGAAAATATTATCCCAGGAAATCCTGGAGCAGTAGAGGCAGCATTTCAGGACAGGAAGCATCCCAGCAAGCCAGCAGCAAGCCCCACCTCAGTTAACCAGTAGGTGATCCTAAGACCCAGAGAGGTGGAGCAGATAACATGACTTAGTATAGGCAGTGGAACCAGCAGATTCTAGCTCTGAAAGTCACCTCAAGCTTCAGTGTAGCCCCAGGTGAACAGGTGTCCTGCAGCAAGCATACTTCTACCTGCTGTGGTGCAGGTCTAAAGAAATGCAGAAAAAACACACCTGACGTAAGAATACCCCAGACATCACCACTAGGACAACATATAAGGACCAGGTAAACTCTCATACACCTATAACCTCCAGATGCCAGCACCTGGGTCCCAGCACACATAACTAGTGACCAGGTCCATGTCCTCCAATATAAGAAGTTTGGGACAATGCCCCCTGCACACCAGAAACAGAGTTCAACTTTAAAAGCCAGGAAAGAGGTAAATAAGATGACCAAAATGTAAAAACAAACACCAACCATAGATAATTTATATGTACCAGGGAAGATCAAAACAAACTCATAAGAGGGCAACATTGTCAATATACGTATATCCAAAACCTTAAAGGTGAATATGAATTGGTCTCAAGACCAAAACCATTCTTGGAAGAACTCAAGAAGGCTTTCAAAAGTCAAATAAGAAAGGTAGGAGAAAAATTGGGAAAAAAAAAGAAATGAGAGGTATATACAAGAGATTCAACAGCTTGAAAAAGGAAGGACAAAAATTCACTAAAGAAAATAATTGCTTAAAAAATACAATTTACCAAATGGGAAAACAAGTCCACTGAAGGAAACAACTCCATAGAAAGTAGAATGGAAAAGGAGATATAAAAGTTTACTGATGTGAACAACTACTTAAAAAGTAGAACTGGGAAAATGGAAAAAAGAGCAAAAAGTTAAGTAAAGAAAACTATTCCTAGAGGTGGCCAGGTGGTGCAGTGAATGAGAGAGCCGGCCCTAGAGTTGGGAAGCCTGGGATTGGTTCCAGCCTCAGATACTTGGCACCCACACAAAAAATAACTGGCTGTGTAACCTTGAGCAAGTTACTTAACCCTGATTGCTTTTAAAAAAAGTAAACTATTCCTTAAAAATTAGAATGGGCTAGTGGAAACTAATGATTCTATGAGACATCAAAAATCAACCAAACAAAATCAAAATAATGAAAAAAGGAAGAAAATATATCATCGGGAAAACAACTGACCTGGAAAATAGATGCAGAAGATGTAATTTAGAAATTACTGGACTACCTGAAAGCCATGGTTAAAAAAAAGAGCCTGGACAGCGTCTTCCAAGAAATTATGAAGGAAAACTTCCCTGACACCCTAGAATCAGAGGGCAAAATAGACATCGAAAAAATCCACCAATCATTTCCTGACACCACAAAATGAAAATTCCAAGGAATATTGTAGTTAAATTCCAGAAGACAAATCTGGTACAAGCCTGGAAAATGCCATTATAGTCACTGATTCAGTTACCCAGAGGCCTGTTCCTGGTCTGCTAGAGCTAGGGTTTGTGGGCACGGTTTTTGCTGGATTGTCTTGATTTCTCACCTTGGAGCAATAGACCTTTCTTACTGACCTTCTAAGTTGTCTTGGCCTGGAAAATTGTCTCCTTTCATCTTTTTATCAACTCTACCACTCTAGAACATGTTTAGAGTCATTATTTGAAGACATTTGAAGGGGTATGAGGGAGAGCTCAGGTGTGTCCCTCTCTTTATTCTATCATCTTGTTTCTGCCTCTCTGAGGTCAAATCTTAACTCAGGAAGGTTCATCTTCCTGACTCCAATGTCAGTAAATAAGGAAGGGATAAAACAACTATACTGAGCCCTGATTAGTTTGCATTTGAAGTATTTTGTTCAGTTTAGGACACCATGGTTTAAGAAAGACATAAGTAAGCTCAAAATTGTTGAAAGAATGACAACTATTATGGTAGAGTGACTGAGGATCACATAATATAATTATAGTTGAAATAATTAGAGGTTTTCAGCTTGAAAAAAACACAAGACTTCTACTGCCAAAACTTTTCAATTAATCAATCAACAAGCCTTAAAAAATCCCTGCTATGTGCCAGCTGAGAATGAATAGCCATGAATGTCCGTGTTCAAGTCTAATTTCTGATCTAAACTTGTTGTGTGACAAGAGATGACTTTCTTACTCTTTCAGTATTGTAGGTAATTATCTAAGACAGTAAATTGAAGGGTAAGTGCTGACCTGAATTGATAAAAGAAGTTCTAAGTGTAGAACCTCCTAAAACAATGTATCACAGTTTATTCACTATGTATCTCTATTTCAATGTGCCAACTTCTGTGATATGCACAAGAACATAATGTTTTATACATAGATGATAAATTGTGCATGTGTGAATATATGCCTGAATGAGCATGGTAGTGTAGTGCCTGCCTGTGATTCCATTTCCTATAGATTCTGAGGATAATATATCACTTAAGCTAAGGTTCTCTGAGTTGCAGTAGACCAGGCTGATCATTCTCCATACAAAGTTCAGCATTAATATGGTCAACCTCCCTTGAATGGGAAAGGTGGGGGAACCAGGTTACTTATATAGTGGAAAATTAGCCTGGGTCCAAGTGGAGAAGGTCAGAGTACCTATGTAAATCAATGTGATATTGGGCCCATTAGTGATTAGTGATCCCTGGTCTTCCAACTTGGGCAAGATAGAGATTCAGTATTTTTTCTTTTTTAAGCATAAATACAAATTAATTTTAAAAATTAATTTCAGATGTTAAAGTGACCACTAGATAGAATTTGAAATGCTTTGTGTGAGTAAAACATGGTGTGGTTTTGTACACTATGGAAATATTGCCAAACTCAAAGAGAAGGAAAGGCAATAAATCATATATAAATATTCCTATGGGTCACATATTGACTGATTTTGAAGGAGAAAACTATATATGAGCATTAACAATGTCCCATTGAATTTTTATTTAGTTAAATATTGCACAATTACATTTTAACCTGTTTAGGATATCCCTGGAAGTGTTTCTGTGCATATATTTGACTGCTGTATACTACCGCATCTTACAAAGGAAGACTGGAAAAATAGCATAAAGATCCATCATCTAAAAGATATTTAAAAAGCTACAGCCAAGATGGTGTGATAGTAATGGCAATTAAAGATTCCCCTGTATTGGCTTGGTTTTCAAATTGATTGTGTTAAAACCCAGAGTTTGTTAATCCCACCTGTGGGATGGGCTTGTTGATGTGAAAAGAAAGTCCTGAACTGGGAGGAGCTGGTGAGGTAGATTTGGAGAGACACTAGAGAGAGGCGGAAGATCTTTTTGGAAGCAGCACCTCGTGGGGAGAGAGAGGCTAAGAGAATTGCTGGTGGCCGCTTTGAATTGCCCTGGATTTTTGAGACCTGCCCCCTGAGCTGCCAAGGACCTAGGAGACATGGCTGTTTTGCTGGTACTTTGTCTGTCTGTTTTGATGTTGTTTTGCCAGATTTGTCCACTGGTGAAAGACAGTCCTTTTGTTGAAGAAGTCCTGGAACCTGGCATTTGGTTAAGAAGCCCTGAGACTGTTCTACAGACAGAGAGTGAATACTGTCCACTGGTGAGGGACAGTACTGTTGTTGCAGGGGTCTGGAGACTGTCCTGCAGACAGAGTGAATACTGTCCACTGGTGAAGGACAGTGCTGTTGTTGCAGGGGTCTGGGAACCTTTCTGTTGGTTCGGAAGCCCTGAAGAAGGATTTTCTTGTTGGATGTTTACAGAAATCCTGGGAGAGGGCTTTGTTAATGTGTTCAGGGGTTCTAGGACTGTTCTACAGACAGAGGATAAATTCATGAAGGGACTGGCAATGTATCTTATGGCCTTGCTAAGCCTTGTCTCCCCAGGAACTAAGATTGCTGAGAACTTGCCTCTTGTCAAGATGAAGAAAAGACCTCCATTTGGGTATTAAGTGCTGTGTTTAAACTTGATGTAACTCTGGGGTAGATTCAATTGTGATCCAGGGGTGGGGAACTTTTGACCTTATGTTTGGAAACTAATCTCCATTTGTGAAGAGGGGCTTTGTGGTGGACTAAATGAAGGTATAGCCTAGGGGTGGAGAAGTATTTAGAACAGGGACTTTGTAATTGATTGAATGATTGGAAGGTCCTGGGGTGGGGTAGTACTTGGAGATTATTTAATCACGCTTAGTAAATGTTGTATTTGGAATGATGTCATGTTTTAATCTTCTCTGTTCTTGGTTTGTCACTGAATAAAATAGAGAGCACCTATGCTGGTATTTTGAACCTGGGAAGTTGCCTTTGCTTGGCATTACATTACAGATGGGAGAGTAAAGGCTGGACTCATCTGAACTTTCTTCTAAAGTCCTCCAAATACCTTTGAGAAATGATTCCAAACACATTCTAGAGCAGCAGAACCCACAAAGTGATACAGTGAAACAAGTATCCAGTGAAAGAAAACTTCAAAGATCAGCAAGAATATTCTGTTGCATCATGGTGAGGGAGGAGCAGAGTCCAGCATAGGCCACACCAACCCAGATCTTACCACAGCAAACCCAGAGCAGGCCTCTGGGTGACTGAATCACTATCAGCTGAATCACATGATTTCGAAAACTCTCAGTCTACAGACACCAGAGACAACTTAGGTCATCAGAAAAGGTCTGTCTCAATTGGATGAGACTAGAGTGGAGTCATATAGACTTCATCAACACAGCCATGGCCACAGCAAACCAGAAACAGGTCTTGGGAGTGACTGAATCAGAAGTGGAAGAAGCAGTGGCTACTTCCAAAGCTCTCAGCCCATAGACATTTAAGGGGTGCAACAACTGGTCAAAAGAAGATTAGGAGTCTCTTTGCAAGGAGTAGGAGCAGTACTCTCTTGCTTTGCCAACACTTGAGTCTGGGTTCCAGTCCTGGGTAGCAAGTCCCAGGGAAAGGAGGAGCATTGGGATAGCAGAACAGATTATAATGGAGCACAAGGAAGCTAATGACTAATGACTATAATCAAGAAATTATAAAACAATACCAAAAGAATGAAAAAATAGAAGACAATATTCAATATCTCATTGGAACAAACAAATGACCTAGATAATAGAAGCAGGAGAGATAATTTAGACATTATAGGACTACCTGAAAGCCATAATTAAAAAAAAGAACCTAGCTATCATCTTTCAAAGAAGTATGAAGGAAAACTGTCTTGATGTTCTAGAAACAGAGAGTAAAGTTGAAATTAAAAGAATTCACTGATAAGAGATCCTGAAAAAGATCCCAAAATGAAAACTGCCTGTAATACTATAGCCAAATTCCAGAGGTCCCAAGTCAAGGAGAAAATATTGCAAGGAGCTAGAATGGAACAATTCAAGGATGTAGGAACCACAGTCAGGATAACACAAGATTTAGCAGCTTTTGTGCTAAAGGATCAGAGGGTTTGAAATATGATATTCTGGAGGGAAGGAGCTAATATTACTGCCAAGAATTACCTATCGAGCAAAACTGAGTATAATGCTTCAATGGAGAAAGGTACTTCCAGTGAGATAGAAGACATTCAAGCATTATTGATGAAAAGAACAATACTGAATAGAAAATAAGTTTTTCAAATACAAGATTCAAGAGAAGCCTAAAAAGGTAAACAGGAAAGGGAAATCACAAAGGACAAAAGGTTAAGCTTTTACATTCCTATATGGGAAGATATTTGTAACCCAAAAGACCTTTCTCATCATTAGGGTAGATAGAAGGACCAGATATAAGCAGAGAGCACAGGAGTGAGTTGAGTATGAAGGGATGATATCTATAAAATACAATAAAGGGGTGAGAGAGGAATGTACTGGCAGAAGGAGAAAGGGAGAGGTAAACTGGGCTGAAATATCTCACATGAAAGAGACTAAAAAGCACTTTTACAGTGGAGGGAAAGGGAAGGGGCAAAGGGAAGTGATTGAACTTAACTTTCATTCAGAATTGGCTCAAAGAGGGAATAAGATACATAGGTATGGGGTATAGAAAGCTATTTTCCCCTATAGGAAAGAAGGAGGGATAAGAGAAGGCAGGGTGAAAAAAGGGGGTGGCAAATTGGGAGAGAGGTTAGTGAGAAGCAAAACACTTTTGGAGAGTGATAGGGTGAAAGAAGTGTAATGTAATGCCAAGGAAAGGAAACTTCCCAAGGTTCAGAATACCAGCATAGGTGCTCTCCATTTTATTCAGTAACAAACCAAGAACAGAGATGATCAAAATATGACATCATTCAAAATACAGCATTTACTAAGTGTGATTAAATAATCTCCAAGTACTACCTCACCCCAGGACCTTCCATTCATTCAATCAATTGCAAAGTCCCTGTTCTAAATACTACTCCACCCCTAGGCTGTATCTTCATTTAGTCCATCACAAAACCCCCCTTCTCAAATGGAGATTAGTTTCCAAACATAAGTAAAGTACATTCATTTATTGGACCATAGAACACAAAAAGGTCAAAAGTTCCCCACCCCTGGATCACAATTGAATCTACCCCAGAGTTACATCAAGTTTAAACACAGCACTTAATACCCAAATGGAGGTCTTTTCTTCATCTTGACACTAGGCAATTCTTCTCAGCAATCTTAGTTCCTGGGGAGACAAGGCTTAGCAAGGCCACAAGATACATTGCCAGTCTCTTCATTAATTCATCCTCTGTCTGCAGAACAGTCCTAGAACCCCTGAAAACATTAGCAAAACCCTCTCCCAGGATTTCTGTAAACATACAACAAGAAAATCCTTCTTCAGGGCTTCTGAACCAACATAAAGGTTCCCAGACCCCTGCAACAACAGCACTGTCCTTCACCAGTGGACAGTATTCACTCTCTGTCTGCAGGACAGTCTCAGGAGCTCTTAGCCAACAGCCAGGTTCCAGGACTTCTTCAACAAAAGGACTGTCTTTCACCAGTGGACAAGTCTGGCAAAACAACATCAAAACAGACAGACAAAATACCAGCAAAACACCCATGTCTCCTCAGACCTTGGCAGCTCCGGGGGCAGGTCTCAAAAGTCCAGGGTGATTCAAAGTGGCCCTCCGCAATCCTCTCAGTCTCTCTCTCTGCCTCCAAAGGTGTTGCTTCCAAAAAGTTCTTCTGCCTTTCTCTTGTCACCAGCTCCTCCCAGTTCGTGTCTCTCTTTTCAAGTCAACAAGTCCATCCCACAGGTGTGATTAATAAGCTCTGGGTTTTAACACAATCAATTTGAAAACCAAGCCAATACAGGGGAATCTTTATATTCCATTACTATCACATTCCACCCCTCCAGGATCCTTGGCCTTACAATCTCAATCTAAATGGCCATGGATCCTGGAACAAATAGAGGCACTATGCTTTGTACTTCTACCGACTACGCCATAATGTAATGTAATGCCAAGGAAAAGCAACTTCTCAAGGTTCAGAATACCAGCATAGGTGCTCTCCATTTTATTCAGTGACAAACCAAGAACAGAGAAGATCAAAATATGACATCATTCAAAATACAGCATTTACTAAGTGTGATTAAATAATCTCCAAGTACTACCCCACCCCAGGACCTTCCATTCATTCAATCAATTACAAAGTCCCTGTTCTAAATACTACTCCACCCCTAGGCTGTACCTTCGTTTAGTCCATCACAAACCCCCCTTCTCAAATGGAGATTAGTTTCCAAACATAAGTAAAGTACAATCATTTGTTCAACCATAGAACCCAAAAAGGTCAAAAGTTCCCCACCCCTGGATCACAATTGAATCTACCCCAGAGTTACATCAAGTTTAAGCACAGCACTTAATACCTAAATGGAGGTCTTTTCTTCATCTTGACACGAGGCAAGTTCTCAGCAATCTTAGTTCCTGGGGAGACAAAGCTTAGCAAGGCCACAAGATACTTTGCCCGTCTCTTCATTAATTCATCCTTTGTCTGCAGAACAGTCCTAGGACCCCTGAAAACATTAGCAAAACCCTCTCCCAGGATTTCTGTAAACATACAACCAGAAAATCCTTCTTCAGGGCTTCTGAACCAACAGAAAGGCTCCCAGACCCCTGCAACAACAGCACTGCCCTTCACCAGTGGACAGCATTCACTCTGTGTCTGCAGGACAGTCTCAGTAGCTCTGAACCAACAGAAAGGTTCCCAGACCCCTGCAACAACAGCATTGTCCTTCACCAGTGGACAGTATTCACTCTCTGTCTGCAGAACAGTCTCAGGAGCTCTTAGCCAACAGCCAGGTTCCAGGACTTCTTCAACAGGACTGTCTTTCACCAGTGGACAAATCTGGCAAAACAGCATCAAAACAGACAGACAAAGTACCAGCAAAACAGCCATGTCTCCTCAGTCCTTGGCAGCTCCGGGGGAAGGTGTCAAAAGTCCAGGGCGATTCAAAGTGGCCCTCAGCAATCCTCTCAGTTTCTCTCTGCCTCCAAAGGTGTTGCTTCCAAAAAGTTCTTCTGCCTTTCTCTTGTCACCAGCTCCTCCCAGTTCGTGTCTCTCTTTTCAAGTCAACAAGTCCATCCCACAGGTGCAATTAACAAGCTCTGGATTTTAACACAATCAATTTGAAAACCAAGCCAATACAGGGGAATCTTTATATTCCATTACTATCACAAGAAGAGAGAGAGAGAATAGAAAAGAACCATGGGAGGAAACAGGATGGAGTTTAAATATTGTTAGTGATATTAACCGTGGGGAAAAAAATTGAAGCAAGTTTTTTTTTCTCATAAAGGCCTCATTCTGAAACATATAGAGAATAGATTCAAATTCATAAATCTAAGTCATTTCCCAACTGCCGAATGATCAAACTTTATGATTAGTTTGTAGAAGAAGTAATCAAAAGTAATTCTAGATATATGAACAAAAAGTACTTTCACTAGTGATTGGAGAAATGGAAATTAAATCAAGATTCTACTTCATCCTTGTTAGATTGACTAATAGGACATAAAAGGTAAATGACAAATGTTGGAGGGGATGTGGGAAAAATGAGACTTTAATGCACTGTTTTGGAGTTGTGAACTGATTCAATCATTCTGTAGAACAATTTGTAACTATGTCCAAAGGGCAATAAAATGATGCATGCCCTTTGACCTAGCAAAATTATTACAAGGTCTATTACAAAAGAGATATCAAAAAAGGAAAAAGACTTATATATACAAAAATATTTTAACATTTCTTTTCTGGCTGCAAAGAATTAGAAATTGGCTGAACAAGCTGTGGTATGTGATTATGATGGAATACTTTTGTACTATAGGAAATGATGAGCAGGGTACTCTAAGAAAAACCTGGAAAGACTTACATGAACTGAAGCAAAGTGAAATATACTGTGTACAAAGTAACAGAAATATTATAAGATCATTAGCTGTGAATGACTTAGCTACTCTAAGCAATACAGTGATCCAAAAAAACCTCTGAAGGACTTAGCAATGAAAAATGCTAGAGAAATTTCCAGAGAAATAACTAATGGTGCTATAATATACTGTATATAATATAATAATAAACTATACATAGATTGAAGCATCCTTTTTTAACTTTTTTTCCTTTTTTTCTCTCTTTTCTTTCACAACATGACTATTATGGATATGTTTTGTATGACTACACATACATAACCTATATTGAATTGCTTGTCTTCTTTTTTTTCTTTGTGAACATATTTAGTTTTATTGTAACAAAGCAACTTGTACATTTTAACGTTTAAAACTGAGCATCTTTCTTTCCAGTGATACAAAAAAGAAAATTTAAAAATAAACAAGAACAAAATTACAATAGAGAATATCAATTCCAAATAAGATCCTACAGGTTCTGCTGATTCTCCATTGAAGTGGCAGGGCTCAAAGTTATCACTAGGAGAGAATTTTATTTTAAAACTGTCATCTTAAACTGCAATTAAACATGCCAAGGGAGAAGAAGCCATGTTGTCAAAATGCCCACTTAACCCACCCAAAAATCTCAAACCCACCCTTGCTGACTTGCTATAACCCCATGTTTTTTTTTTTTTGTTTTAGTTTTTCACGTTTTTAAGCAAGAGAAAGTAGAGAGATACATGTTGGTAAATGTTAACTGTCCATATTCACATAGAGACACAGTGTAATCTCTTAGCCCAATATACAGAGAAAGAAGGAAAAAAATCTAAAATTCTATGCACTACTACACAAGGGCCTAGCACCCATCAGCTTCCAGCAGTGTGAAGGGAGCAGAAGGTTTTCTTTTTTCCCACAAAACACAGTGTGTGTTGATTCCATAAACAGTTTGTTTTCAGATAGGAAGGGATAAAAATATGAACTTGGAACAGAAATTGGTAGAGATTCTTTTCTCACTGTATTCTGCTCAAGGTATTCCCCCCCCACCCAAAAAAAGTTGTGAACCATGGTGTAAAGAAGAGAGAAAGAGACCTCAAGAGAACAAGGTGAATGCGCACAAGAGAAAATAAAAATAAAAATTAAAATGCTGCAACTTGCTCCCAGGGACTGAAGAAAATTAAAAAGGTAAAAGAAGGTTTCGAATCCATCATTGTTCCATTAGTCATCTTCTCCTTCATCCTTCTCTCCTCCCTCATCATCTTCTTCATCTTCATCACCTTCTTCATCAATGTCCTCCAATCCTTCTTCTTCTTCATCATCATCATCTTCTCCTTCCCCTTCTTCATCATCCATATCAGGAACCAAGTAGTACTGCAACAGATTTGGCCAGCTATCATCTTTGATGACCTCTCCTAATTCATCTGCACCTGCATCAGAACGGTCAGCAAACCAAATGAAAAAAGCTTTCTGGTTCTTCATGCTGCCTCTTCTGGCTGGCTTTATTCTGTGTCTGACTTGAACGTTTTGTCATGTCCTTCCCAGATTTCCATTCGATTTCAGTTGATTTTGAAAATGGATCTCCACTTTCATTAAGATGAAACTCTTTGGAGAGAACTTTATTTTCATAGTAAGGGTTTTCATTACAATAAAAATCTATTCTTTAACCTGATTTAATATCTTCAAACTCTTGTCATTTCAACTCTGGTCAAATAAAGCAGTGCCTCCTCCTCCTCCTCCTCCCCAAGCAGTGCAGATACTTGCAGGTGGGTAACAAATGATATTACCCAGAAGTTTGTATTTTGGTGATCAATTCTGACCTCTTCTGGAAGAAGGGTTGGAGGAGTTTGTTATATTTCTGTTCTACTTTCAAAATTTCCTCACTGGCTTGCTCACTCAGTCCATCTATTTCATTCTGTACTTCATCAATATGTTCAATTGCTTCCTGTTGCTCTTTGTATGGCCTCCCCTCTGAGGACAGGCCTTTCAGCCGCACCGTCCCTGACCTCCCCCCAAATTTCTTGTCTTCTTAAAGACAGAGGATGGGTGGGTAGGAGGGAGGGAGGAAGGGATATTATTTGGCATCCAAAGTTTAAAAAATTTTTGTTAAAAATTGTTTTACATGTATCTGTGGAAAAATGAAATACTAAAAAAAATTGCTGTTTGACCACAAATGGCTTTGGGCCAGTAAAAGAATGACAATTAGAAATAGCAAATAGATACACACCCCAACAAATATGGACAATATCACTAGATTCCATTAATTCCAATGTGGAGATGTTTGCTTCTGAGAGGGATAAAGCAAAGAAGACTAGATTGAAATTAATCTTTCTGGGCCTATTGAAAATCATCCTTTTATCTAATGTATACTTATTAACAATTTTTAATATGTCCAAAGATTTAGAGCACTGAATTCAAAACTCTGACAAAAGAAGAATTAGATCTACTTTGTCTTTAATAATTTGAAGGAAATAAAATAAAGAAATGATAAACACATTTGTTTTTTTTAGACTTAATTCTAAGACTGAAATAAACAAAGCAATTCCTTAGCATGCAAGCAATCTTAAAGCAAAGAGAAAGAAAATCAATATTCTGTGTACTTATTCAAGGTAATGACATGCTCGATTTCAAGATTTCATGATAAGTTTCCTGATACAATATGTGTGTGGGAAACCAAACATTTATTCTTCTTTTAAATTGAAAAGCCTAAGTTTCATGAATTTAATGGAAAGTCCAGAAGAGGGAGATGTTTACCCTCAAATAGCAATTATTGTTTTTCCCTTCTATCAGAATGAATATGATTCTGCAAAGGAAAGGATAAAAGCACCATTTTCTTTTATAATGCATTAAAATTATAAATGTCATCCATGTAGTGCTTAGAATTTTTTCTTACTAAATACTGTTATATGTGTTGTTTCTATTTTCAATAATTTTACATTCCTAGATATTTTATTTTGTTGAATTGAATTGATGGACAGTCTTCAAAGAGTTTATTATTCTTAATAAATTTAAGCATTTCCTGTTCTGGCTTTTGTTTTAATGCAGATTTCTATTTGCCATTTGCCACTTCACATTTGCCCTATGTGCCCAATCTTTACTGGTGATTTGCATTTAAGGACTATTATGGTTGTAAATTGTCCTTGCCAATTCATTGAGTAAGTTCTATTATATAATGCAATATCTTTTTGAGACTTCATTATTTTTCTCTTTTCTTATTTATGAAGCAATCCAACTTCATAGCTCTATCAATCTTTATATTTTGTTTTGCAGTTGTGTAGTATTAGAATATAATACTAATAATAAACTAAGAACATCTACAGTAATTGAGTTTTTCAACTGCCTATGCTACTAAAATGAAACACAGTATTAAAATCAGACTGCATTTTATTATGAGCATAATTAATCCTGGAATGCAGTGCAAAATTTCTGAAGAAATCATTTCTGCTATAAAAAAATGACTTCTTGGCTAGTGAAGATGACACTGGCAGTTTCTTCAATGTTTTGACATTGTATTCCAAGTACGACTATTTTCTGAGGGGTTGAAAAATTTTGTTGTAGGAGTGGCAAGATCCTTGAAAAATAGGCAAATCTAAATCCTTTACCCATGTAGTCCAATACCATATTAAGGAGCAGAAATAATCTATTGACTGTTTATTAAGAATATGAAACCTCTATACCACTCAAATCAGGTGATTCGTATATATTAGTGTGAGAATTATTGAGACAAAATTCCGCAAAAATACCTAGGAAGAGATGGTGTGTGTGAGTGGATGTGTGTGTGGGGAGAGAAAGAGAAAGAGAGAGAGAGAGAGAGAGAGAGAGAGAGAGAGAGAGAGAGAGAGAGAGAGAGAGAGAGAGAGAGAGAGATTGCCTTCCCTGATTAAGTGACAAGTTTTTCAAAGTATCAAGTATAAAAGTAGCTTTTTTAGAAGTAAAGATAGCATGGCTTGGTGAATAGAATAGTACACTTTAACCCAAATAGACTGAGTTTGAATCCTGTCTCAAAAACTAAGTACCTGGAGCACCATGGGTAAATCAGCTAACCTCTCAGATATGTCATCTATTAAATGGAGATGATGGCACTTTCCCTACCTCCCTGACAGCTAGTGATAAAAGCACTTTGAAAACTTCATAATACTACATAAAAATGAATTTCTGTTCATGTAAACAATTTTGATTTATATTCATGTTCTCAAAATGAAAAAGGGATCTTTTCTGATTTTGAATTTCTTTGCAATGTCATATACACATCTCCAGAAATCATTTACTTGCCTCTTACTGTTTCCCCTACTCCTTCCTTAGGGATCGTGGCTGTGGAAACTGGATGTAGATGACTAGCACTCAGATATTCTTTAGAGTTTAGAGTTACTGCCAAATTTTCCAATTTTGACACTTGTCCATGCCATGTAGAAGCAGGACCAAAAAATGTCAAGAGTCAGAATCTGTGTAGACTGCCAAGTGCAGGTGGGGGAATTATTGAATCTGTATAGAGAACTGAATTAAAGTGGCAAGGTAGAAAATGTAGAAGTGATTATTCTCTATATTTAATATCATTATTATGATTTTGGAGTGACATTCTTTGTAAGTGCAGATGGGATAATGAAATGGAACATTCTCCATTGTACCTCTATGTATCTTAGTATTTGGGAGCTCGATTTCTCTTCTTGGCACATGAGGAAACAACTATATAAGTTAAATAGAGAAGAAAATTCTCCTTTCCACTATGCACATATACCATAATGAAATAATCAATCTAGAAACACTTATTAAATGATTGATAAGAGTCAGATTCCAGATTTTTTCTAGAGCACATAATGGCAAATAAGAGGAAAATGTATAGGCCTGCATAGCTTATATAAATATGTCTATGTGTATGTCTTTGTTTCTGTATACACACACACACAGTTAATAAATAATTATTTGTAGAACTCAATAGAAGCTGGAATGGAAAGATCAGGAAAGAACTCAGGAGACTACACATTCACCGAGTTCTCAATGGGACTAGGGATTCTTTGGAAAGAGTCAATTCAAATCTGGCAGAAAAAGCAGAAATGGAAGAAGAATAATTGTGTATATGAAGAATTAAGGAACCCAATTTGGCTGAAAGGAGAATTTGGGGATTGAGGTAATGTTTAATAAGCCTGGAAAATAGACTGAAATAAGTGTGTAAAAGACTGTTATTATAAAACATATAATTCTGTAGAAGCAAGGGGGAGCCATTGGAGTTTTCTGAGCAAAAGAGTTATATGGTCAAAACTGTACCTAAGGAAAATGAATTTGGAAACTATAAAAAGGACTGAATCATAAAGGGAGACTAATTAGACAGGGAGTCCAATTAGAAGACTATTTCAACAATCCAGGAAAAAATAACAAGGACCATTTCAATCCAAATATATTTATTGATATTTTCACCAATGTAAATATATAGGATAAAGAAAAGTTTAGGACAAATAAATGGAAAGACTATAAACAATTGCACTTGTCTAACTCTTTTCTGGTGGTAAGAAATTGGAAACTGAGGGGATGCTCATCAACTGAGGAATTGCTGAACAAATTGTGGTATCTGATTATGATTGAATGCTATTGTACTATAAGAAATGATGACCAAGATTCTGTCAGAAGAACTTGGAAATGCATGAGCTCATGCAAATTGAAATGTACTGTATATAAAATGACATCATTATTATAACATGATCAGCTTTGAATGACTTAGCTATTCTCAGCAATACAATGATCCAAGAGGACTCTGAAGTATTTATGATGAAAAATGGTATCCATTCCCAGAGAAAGAACTGAAGGTGTTTGAATATAGATTGAAGCATACTTTGCAAAAAATCTTTACTTTTATTGAGGATTATTTTGGTCTATATTTTGTATTTTCTTTTAACACTGCGACTACTACAGAAATGTTTTGTGTGACCATATGTATATAACCTATATCAAATAAGTAATCTTAACGGGGAAGGAGTGGAGAGGGAGGAAGCAAGAGAATTTGGAACTCAGAGTTTTAAAAATGAATGTAAACTATTTTTAAGTGTAACTGTGGTAAATAAAATACTAAATATATTTATTAAGTTAATTTTAAAATTTACATCTATCATTAATTATTGTTTTATATATGTGCTTCCTTCCACATTATTCCTTTTTCTAGAATATAATATATTTTCTCCACCTACTCAAACCATACCCATCCTTTAAAGTTCCATTTAAGCTTCATCTACTTCATTAATAAATATCTTATGAAAAAAAATATACAACTTAAAGTTTCCAAATTTGATGTTTTAGGGGCAACTGAGGGAGACAGAAGATGAACTAACACTTATCTTAAAACACTAGAGGAGGTATCCCATGATTCTGCATTTTAATTATTTGAGGAAAATAGCACCATTCCTTTCCCCTCCAGACAACTAGTATACTTCTACCCAAAATGTTCTTATCCACTCTTGTCATCAGAGGAAATCGTCAAATGCTAGGGGTAGATATCCCATAATACATTGATGAGATTGAGACCCCTTAGTTATCCTCAACCTGGTTTTGCCTGTCTGCCAAAATGGTTTAGTAGAGTGTGGCTGCTACACATGGAACAGCTTCCTGGAGCCACAGATGACAGTTGGTTGAATCTGGTGGGTATCTAAGGTAGAGAATATCCTTGAAAAACATGCCAGAGGTATTAGTCCTTTCTGAATACCCCCACATTCATTTACCAAAGGAGTAAAGCAGAAATGTATGCTACTCTCATAGTTTTTAGTATGACGCTTTCAGTGATATTGTCAGATGCCTTCTATGAGGAAAACAGCATCAAGGTCAGTTACTGTACTAACAGTAAATTACTTAGCCCAACAAGACTACAAGGAAAGACCACAGTGAATGGAGCCATTCCCCACCAGTTAGTACCATGCCATTCATATGTGGAAACAGTGGTTAAGGCAAATAGAGAATTTTTCAATGCTGTGGATAAATTCACTTAGTTTGGCAGTATAATTTTCAGGGATGTACACACAGATGATAAGATTGATGCAAGCATTGCTAGAGCTAACTCAGTGTTTGTGAGGAAGAGAAGAAATATTAGGTTGCCTACTAAACTGAAGATCTGTGGAGCCATTTTGATGACCTCAGCATTGTATGCCTGTGAAACTTGGGCAATATATCAGAATCATGCCAGAAAACTGAATCACTTTCATTTGAATTGTTTTACAAAGCTTCTAAAGATCACCTGGAAAGATAAAGTAACCGACACTGAGGTCCTTTCTTGAACTGAACTTCCAAGCACTTAACCTTACTGCAGAGTGTGTAATTCTGATGGGCTGGTCACATTGTTCTAAAGCCAAATGTATGTTTGCCTAAGAGATTGTTATACAGGGAACTGACACAAGACAAGAATTCATCTGCAACTCAGAAGGAGTGATGCAAGGACACTCTAAAGGTCTCACTGAAGAGCTTTGAAATAATTATTTTTTTTTGTGAGAAATGGGGGACCATCTAGCACGCTGTATCCACAACAAAGAATTTGTTGTTCCCTATGAGCAAAGCAGAATTTCAGTAGTTCAAAAGAAATGTGAGATGCGCAAATTTAGAGACATCTCCTCTCTAAATGTCCATGTGGAATATTAGTGCCTGACCTGATCATATAGATCTGATCAGCCACATTTGGACTTACTGTGCTTTGACCCCAACATAGTTATGTCATTTTGGTCCTCTTCAAGATCAAAGGACAACAACCAACCAACACTTCTGGCCCAATCCCCTACACATTGTCTAGGGAAATAGCAATTGTTATTGCCTATGCAAGTTCTATAAACCCTGTACCTTATCAAATATTGTTATTGATAACACCCCAAAAAAGAAACTTCTCAAAAAATAAGTACTTGACAATATTAAATGGTTCAACATCAGAAACAAATACAGTAAATCATCAAGTACATTTTGGCCTTCTCTCCCAAAGTGATGCTGACTATATTGATGCCTCAGGGATCCAGAATATTCAAAAGGGTTTGTGTTGTGTCCCTTTCCTCACAGTCCCTACTGGCAGTATTCCTAATATTGTTAATGGGCCAGTGTTTAGTTCCTCAGTTCCATTTGATGATGCCAATTGTCTTTTCCAAAGTGATGCATACTTCAGACATGTCAATAAATACTATAACAATTTCCCTTGGGGTGGCCAGGTAGCACAGCGAGTAAGAGCACTGGCTCCAGTGTTGGGATGACCTGGAGATCGAATCCCGGGTTCAGACACTTAGCACCCACCCAGAAACACCTGGCCGTGTAACCTTGAGCAAGTTACTTAACCCCAACTGCTTAGGGGCGGCCAGGTGGCTCAGAGAGTAAGAGCACCGGCTCCAGTGTCGGGATGACCTGGAGATCGAATCCCGGGTTCAGACACTCAGCACCACACCCAGAAATAACTGGCTGTGTAACCTTGAGCAAGTTATTTAACCCCAATTGCTTTAGAAAAAAAATTACCCTCAATACTTGGTTTCATGTTTTCCTCTATACCACCTCAGTCTCTGAGTATATGTGCTTCTGTTTAAAGAAGAGGAGAATATCAAGACTCTGGAGATTTCCTATATAGTGTTGGCACAATCAAGTACATATTTATATGTGAAATCAGCTTTCACTGGTATTTGTCTAGAATTTGATTAATTGTTCCTTTGGACATCAATGTTAAACTGTCTATAAAATCTGGCTTAGAATCCTGGGAAATTAAAACATCTAACAGACAATAGAATTTGAAGATAACAAAGCAAACTTTGGTCTTGAAACTTAAAAGGTTATTTAGGCACCACTCCCTTCACCTACAGTAGAAAACAAACACAAAGGCCACAGATTGAAGGACATCCTCATGTCATTACCACTTATAGCCTTGTCTCTTCATAGATGCCATGAAAAAAGACTGAAGTGGAGAGTAAATTTAAAAAGCTGTGAGATTTTATTTTACTATTCTACAGGTAAAGTTCCCACTTTTGACCTCATTGGTATGTAAAAGTAGCCAGTTGCTGAATATGTTCCACATGCTCCACAGTTTCTCCAAGGAATCTAACTTTGTGATTATTAACATTGTCCTGGAAGTAGAGTTCCCTTTCATCCACTTATCAAAGTTGCATCACCCAAACTAGCTGAAGGACCCTAAAAATCCTAGATACCATTTAGAATTATATTAGGAATGGCACGAAATAAGGTTCATTACCATGTACCCTGTTCCTGGACTCCTAAGTATTAGTGGCTCTTGCCATCTGGTTTGCAGCAGAAACCTTCTATGTGTTTTTTTTTTTTTTACCATATTAGAATATGAACTTCTTATTTATTTTTTACCTCTTTTTTATTTTTTAGTTTACATCATTCATTTCCACAAGATTTTGCATTACAAATTTTCTCCCCAATTATCCCTACCCCCCACCTCAACACAGAGTTCCCACTGAATATCCTCTCCCCCAGTCTGCTCTCTCCCATATCTTTTCCCATGCCACCTTTGGCTTTCCAGTAGGGTACAGTGGATCTCTATGCCCCAGTGCCTGTATATCTCATTTCCCAGTTACATGTAAAATAATAATAATATGTGTGTATAGGTATACACACACACACACACACACACACACACACACACACACATATATATATATATATTTAACTTTTTATTTCAAAATTTTGGATTCCAGATTCTTAAGCTTCCTCCCTTGTCACCAACCCTTACTGGGAAGATAAGCAATTCAATATAGGTTGTATATGTGTAGCTATGCAGAACATTTCTGTACTGGATATATTGTGGAAGACTGACTATATTTCCCTCTGTCCTATCCCAAATCCCAACTAGATCTATTCTCTATTTTGATCCTGTGCCTTTTCAAAAGTGGGTACTTCCAACTTCCCTCAACCCCAGCCTGCCCTCCCTTCCATTATCCCTCCTCTCTTCTCCTTCCCATCTATTCTCCTGTAGGGTGACATAAAAGTCATATGGCATTCCCTCCCTAAGCCAAATTCAATGAGAATAAGGTTGACTCATTTGATTTTGCCGTCCTGTTCTTCCGCTCCATTGTAAAAATTTTAACTTGTCTCTTCTATATGAGATAATTTACCCCATTCTGTCTCTACCCATCTCCTCTCATTATATTCCTCTCTTACCTCTTAATTTCACCTTTTATGTATCATCCCTTCCTATTCCACTGGTCTTGTGCCCTCTGTTTATGTATACCTGTAGACATATATACACACACTCACATATGTATTCATATGTCCATATACCCTCCTATATAGACATATATATGTATGTATATATATATACATACATATATATGCATACACGCATATACCCATTTCTATTCCCTTCAACTATTCTCATACTGAGAAAAGTTTCATAAGTTACAATAATTTATTTTCCATTTAGGAATGTATATAGTTCAACTTTGATGAATTCCTTGTGATTTCTTTTCCCTATTTACCTTCTCAAGCTTCTTTTGTTTCTTGTATCTGAATGTCAAATTTTCTATTCAACTCTTTTTTTTTTCATCAAGAATGCTTGAAAGCATCCTATTCCACTGAATGACCATATTTTCTGCTGGAACATGATACTCAGTTTTGCTGGGTAGGTGATTCTTGTTTTCAATCCCAGCTCCTTTGACCTCTGGAATATCATATTCCAAGCCCCTTGATCCCTCAATGTAGAAGCTGCCAGATCTTGAGTTATCCTGTTTCCACAATATTCAATTTGTTTCTTCCTGGCTGCATGTAATATTTTCTCCTTGATCAGGGAACTCCAGAACCTGGATATAATATTCCTAGGAGTTTTCTTTTTGGTATTTTTTTGGGGGGACTCTTCACACACCCCAGGAACTCCACACTATATAGCAATCCAGATACAAGCAGGTTAAAGCAAGACCAATTTTCCCTCAGACTGGTTGCTTGTTCCCTCTGCAATCTGAAGAACAGGAGGTCTGAAGTGGCCACGAGGTGGCAGCTGCACAGCCTCCGTACCTCAGCTGCTTCTTGCCCTGGGGCAAAGGCCAGATCGAACTCAAAATTCCCAGGTCCCAAAGTCCACACTGCTTTGACCTCTCACGTTGTCCTAAGCATTTATGGATTGATAATTCTGGAAACTGCCACAGCTGTTGGTGATCTGAAGTCCCTCCAGCCAGTGGCTGGTCATGCTGCACTGGGGCTAAGATCTCTTGGCTTGAGCGGGGCTGGGGTTGGCTTCCAAAGTGCTGTGCTGGCACTTGCTGCCAGCCTCCTGAAGTTTCCTCAGTGGGAGGTTAGCTTTTCCATGTCATTTTGTGGGTTCTGTAGCTCCAAACTTTGTCTAGAGTCATTTTTTTACATGAATTGGAGAAGCTGGGAGCCCGAGATGTGAGGAAGTCCTGTTTTGACTCCACCATCTTGACTATGCCCCAGAATATGAACTTCTTGAAAGTGAGGTCTGTCCCATTTTTCTACATGTAGTTCACTGCTTATTTCAGTACTCTGTACATTTTGAGTCCGTAATAAATACTTTTACACTTATTCATAACATAAAATTTAGCACAATTATATATCACCTTATCTTCTTGAATATATATTTGGGAAAGATCATGGAGAACATGTAATCCAACCCTTTCATATTACAGATAAAGTCACAGGAGTTTAGATAATTTGCCCCATATTGCACAGCTAGTAAAAACAACCAATGATTAAACACATGTCCTCAGACACCATAGTCTTCATTTTTATTACTACAGCACACTGAATAGAATTGATTTTTTTTTGTCACAATTAGATTGCAAGCTCTTTGTGGGTAGATGAACATCTGCTATTTTTTTCAAATTTCATAGTACACTGCATTATATGTTTAGGATACTCAATAAATATTTACAGATTGAGACATTTTTGAAGAGTGCTACACTGTCACATACCTTAAGTATTTGTTGAGTTCCTAATTTATACAAGGCCCCAAACCTTAAGTGTTCAAAAATAAAGTGACAAATAAGAGGTTGTTGTTGTGTTCAAAAGATTTATAATTTAGTTTTACAGACATTAAATAGTAGCTATGTTACAACCATGAAACTGCTTATATTATAACTTCATGAGAGATACAAAGTGCTTAGAATATTCAGAGAATGCTACAATGCTATTTAGCAAGCTTGTCTTTCTCCTAAATGAGTTTGCTGTCTTGGGAGCTCTTTTTTGGCTGTCTTGTAAAGTTTAAACTGTTAGAGAGAGAGAAGCAGCCCCTTATGATCATACTTTATAGACAACAGGTGCCTGGTATGACAGTGAATCATGCAGACATCACTTTCAATTTCTTTTTTTTCCTCTGAAATACTATTTTTAGTATGTTTCTTCAATCAACTGAAAGAATTCCAGCAAAATGTGTGAGGAGATTTAGGCACCAGTAAGAGTTGATTTCATCAGCATCTTCAAAATGTGAAAACTTAACTCTTCCTAGGAGGCCAATATCTGCACTTTTTGATCCACATTTTATTGAGAAAGGAATGACATTCTCTATTCCTTTCTTACATTCCTTATGCAAGACATAATTTGTATTACAAAATGACATTTCTTTGCCACTCCCTTGAATCCCTTTTTGTTTCCTAGTGCTGTTTCACAGTCTTTGATTCTCTTTACCAGTGGGATTTGAGCTGTAAGACCACTACATATTTCATCCCAGCACTGCCTTTTCATTGCAAGCTGAGCTATCAGTAGTGCAAGCCAAATAACAGCACCATACTGATAGGTTTCTTCTGTCAGTGGAACAGCTCTTGAGATATGGAATTTCACAGGCTGTCAAGACAGGTTGGACTCTTGACTAGATTTTTTAAAAGGAATATTGCATTGGGCATTCTTACAGAAATAGAAAATGTGCTCATATTTTTCAAGTCAATTTTTCAAGATAATTCATTTGCTTTCACATAATATTGTAGAAGGTAATATAATGTCTTTCTAAGTTTTACAACCTTGATTTTTTTTCCTATATAAAGAACATTTACCCAGCAAGTTGACATGACAGCAAGCACCTTAGCATACCCAGGAAAGCTGCTAGCACATGTTCTTTGTTCTGTTTTTTTTTTCCTAAAGGAAAGCAACTCAGAAGGGGTTAATAATCTTACTTTAATCAAACATATATCATTTACCTAGTTCAGGGGAAAAAGTCAGCTCCTTGAACTTTAGAGAAAATACAAACAGAAGTTACAAGCAGACAAAAAATAAAGACAGAAAATAAAAAAAAATTCAACAGACCAACAGACAGGGCTTCTAGCTGTTTGATTATCACATACCTACATAGTTAGTTAACAGAGAGAGAAGCACCAACATCAGGGTTTTCAAAATTGGGTGACTCAACAGTTTCTCAGAGTCTCATTTGGTCAAATCAAACTCTTCTTATAAGTGAACCCCAAAGCAAAACCTTATATTAGGGCATATAGAAAACAGCACAACCTTGATGACCCATTGTCTAATTACAAAGTAAAAAAAAAAGCTATGGTGAAAAATAAGACTCCCCTTAGAAAACTTCTCTTGTTAGGCTTTAAATGAGGTCCATTAAAGGCAGGGAATATATTCATTTTCCCTACGCCTATTAAGGGTCACAGAAGATCTTCAAATTCCCTTACCATTTCAGTTGACTACATAGATAAAATATTTCCTTAAGTTTACTGATATTCCTCCTTAGTTTGGTAAATGTTTTTCCCCTTCTAGATATCCTTTCTCTAATACTCATGTTCAGAGAATTGAAGCATACAATAATTATTTATAGTATATTGCAATTTGATGGGTGTGTTTGTGGTTCTAAAATTCCCAAGACTTAGACATTTAATTTTACCTCAAACTTCCAATTCAAAACACATTTTTGAATAGACCAATGGCAGTAGAAATATTACATTAGTTCACCAATGTAATAATTATCATAATGGTGTGCTTTTGCATTTTCATTAAGAGCATAAATATAATTACTGACCACTACTCACTGCAAAAACTGACCCATGCTACAATGCTTAGGACTCTTATAGAAAGCTGTTGATTAAGACACTGACACAATTATTCTGGTAGTAGTAGATGTAGTTGTTTTACTTATGGTAATAGTGGTAGGAGGAGGAGGAGGAAGAGGGTTTAGAAAGGGGAGGAGGAGGAAGAACAGTAGGAGGAGAAAGAAGACAAGAAATAATTATCAATACTATTATCATCATCCTTGAGGATACCAGAGTTTTACTTAGACTATTCTATAGTGGAACTCAAAGGAATAAGATGAAGTGGTTCAGTGAATAGAATGATAGAGCGGAAGTCTGGAAGACGCAATTTCAAATCCAGTCTCACACATTTGCTATCTATTTGAGTTGGATTAAGTCACTTAAACTTTTCCTCATTATTCTCACTGTCGAATGAGGATAATAATCACACCTGCTTTCCTGACTTGTGAGGATAAAATACGATAAAATTTATAAAGAAAGTAGTAAACATTAAAATATTATATAAATGCTATTTATGCAAATTTCTTAATGAAAAAATGTCTATTGTGGAATTCTTTTTATTACTTTTGCTTTTTAAATAAAATTTTAATTTATGTACTCCAAAAAGAGCATTTACATATACATAGCCAAAGGTAATAAAAGACAGATATGAAACAATAAATCTTCATCTATTATCATTTGCATTTTAAATGATATAAAAATTTTCACATTTCCTCCAAAACTGTCTCACTTGTCTGTGCTTCCTTCTGAAACTTTTCCTATTCAAAGCAACAACAACAATAATTTCAATGACTTTTTTTTGTATCACCACTGATAATCCCTCATCTCCTAACTCATATATCCCATTAAAAACTCAGAGGAAAACAAAAAGAATGGGATCAATAAGAATAGTCCACCAAGGATGAATTCACATAATGACCAGAAAAACAAATGTGATTTCCTCTTCTTTTTCATTTTTTTAAATTAAATTGCTTTGCTTATTTACTTTTAGTTTATAACATTCAGTTCCACAGTCCCTTGAGTTTCAAATATTCTTGGGGCAGCTAGGTGGCACAGTGAGTAGAGTGTGCTGGCTCTGGAGTCAGGAGGACCTGAGTTCTAATCTGGCCTCAGACTCTTAACACACAAAAACTAGTCGTGCGACCTTGGGCAAGGTACTTAACCCCAGTTGCCTTCCAAAAAAAAAAAAGGAAAAGAGTTTCAAATATTCTCCCCTTATCTCTCCTCCCCTCCCCCTCCCAATCATGGCATCATGCACTCTAATATAAGATCTACAAATATTTAACATTAATAATTAGTCAGGTTGTAAAGAAGGATTACAACTGGTGGCGTGATCAGTGGGTAAGAGGAAATGAAACAAAACAAGAAAAAGAAACACAGCAAGTAGTTTGTTTTAGTTTGCATTCAGACTCAGCATCTCTTTCTCTGGATGTGGATATTGTTTTCCATCATGAGCCTTTTGGATTTGTCTTGTAACCTTACATTGCTGAGAGGATGGCAGTCTATTGAGATTAGTCGTCACACATATATTGTGTCTGTAATTGTGTACAGATTTGTCTTTGTTCTGCTCTTCTCACTGAGCATCAGTTTATATAAGTCTCTCCAGGTTGTTATGAAGTTCATCTACTCCTCATTTCTTATGCCACAGTAGTATTCCATTACATTCATATACCACAGCTTACTCAGCCATTTCCCAATTGATGGGCATCTCTTTGATTTCCAATTCTTTGTCATCACAAAAAAGAGCCGTTATAAATATTTTTGTACATACAGGTTGTCCTCCCACTTCTCTGATCTCTTTGGGATATAACCCTAACAGTGGTATTGCTGGGTCAAAAAGGTATGCACTTATTTATAGCCCTTTGGGAATAGTTCCAGATTGCTCTCCAGAATGGTTGGATCAGTTCACAACTCCACCAACAATGAATTAGTGTTCCAATTTTTCCACATCCTCTACAGCATTTATCATTTTCCTATTTTGTCACCTTAGCTAATCTGGCTGGTGAGATGTGGTACCTCAAAGTTGTGTTGATTTACATTTCTCTAATCACTAGTGACTTAGAACATTTTTTCATATGCTTATAGATATCTTTAATTTCATCCTCTGAGAACTGCGTGTTCATATACTTTGACCATTTATCAATTGGGAAGTGCCTTTTATTCTCAAAAATTGAAGCAATTCTTTGTGCATTTTAGAAATGAGGCCTTTATCAGAAACATGGTTTGTAAAAATTATTTATCAATTTACTACATCCCTTGTAATCTTTGTAACATTGGCTTTATTTGTACAGAAGCTTTTCAATTTAATGTAATCAAAATTATCCATTTTACATTTTTTAATGCTTTCTAACTCGTTTCATCATGAAGTCTTCCCCTATCCATAGATCTGACAGGTAAACTATCCCTTGCTCTGTGTAGAGTATCAGCTTTTATACCTAGATCATGTACCCATTTTGACTTTATTTTGGCATATGGTGTTATATATTGGTCTATTCCCAATTTCTGCCATACTATGTTCGAGTTTTCCCAGCAGTTTTTGTCAAATAGTGGGTTCTTATCCCAAAGACTGGGTTCTTTGGGTTTATCAAACAGTTAATTACTAGAGTCATTGGCTGCTGAGTCTCATGTACCCAATCTATTCCACTGATCCACTTCTCTATTCCCCAGCAAGTACCAAGTAGTTTTGATGGCTGCTGCTTTATAATACAGATTAAAAACTGGTATGGCTAGGCCACCTTCCCTAGCATGTCTTTTCATTAATTTTCTTGCTATTCTGTACATTTTGTTCTTCCAGATTAATTTTGCTACTATTTTTTTCTAGCTCTACAAAGTAAGTTTTTGGTAGATTGATTGATATGGAACTAAATATGTAATTTAATTTAGGTTAAATTGTCATTTTTATTATATTAGCTCAACCCAGCCACGAGCAATTGATATTTTACCAATTAGTCAGATGTGATTTTATTTGTGTGAACAGTTTTGTAATTGTGTTCATATAAGTCCTGGGTTTGTTTAGGCAGGGAGAATCCCAAATATTTTATAATGTCTACAGAAACTTTAAATGGGATTTCTCTTTCTATATTTTGTTGTTGGGTTTCATTAGAGATATATAGGAATGCTGAAACTTATGTGGGTTTACTTTATATCCTGCAACTTTGTCAATTTGTTTTTTTTCTCAAGTAGTTTTTTACTTGGTTCTCTAAGATTCTGTAAGTATATCATCATATCATCTGCAAAGAGTGATAGCTTAGTCTCTTCTTTGTCAAATTTGATTCCTTTGATTTCTTTTTCTTCTCTTTTTGCTACTACTAACATTTCTAGTACCAAATTGAATAATAGGGGTAATAGTGGACATCCTTGTTTCAACCCTGATCTTATTGGAAATGCTTCCAGCTTATCCCCATTACATATAATATTTGCTAACATTTTTAGAGAGATGCCAATTATTATTTTTTTATGAACAATAGGGGCTAAGTAACTTGCTCAAGGTTACATGGCCAGTTATTTCTGGGTGTGGTGCTAAGTGTCAGAGCCCGGATTCGACCTTCAGGTAATCCTGACACTGGAGCCGGTGCTCTTACTCGCTGAGCCACCTGGCCGCCTCAATGCTACTTATTATTTTAAGGAAGACTCCATTTATTCCTATACTTTTTAGTGTTTTCAATAGGAATGCATATTGTATTTTGTCAAAAGCCTTTTCTGAATCTATTGAGATAATTATGTGGTTTCTGCTAGTTTTGTTGTTGATGTAGTCAATTATAGTGATAGTTTACCTGATATTGAAGCACCCTTGCATTCCTGGAGTAAATCCTACCTGATAAAAGTGTATTATTCTCTTGGTGAGTTGTTGTAGACTTTTTGCTAATATTTTATTTAGTGATATTGCATCTATATTCATAAAGGAAATCGGTCCATAATTTTCTTTCTTTCTTTTGTCTCTTCCTGATTCAGGTATCAGTACCATATTTGTTTAATAAAAATAATTTTGTAGGACATCTTCTTCACATTTCCAGAATAGTTTGTAAAATATTGAAGTCAATTGTTCTTTAAATGTTTGATAAAATTGACTACCACAGCCATCTGGCCCTGGAGATTTTTTCCTAGGGAGTTCATTGATAGCTTGTTCAATTTCTTTTAATGAGATGGGGTCATTTAAGCAGTTTACTTCCTTTTCAGTTAGTCAAGGCAACTTATATTTTTGTAAATATCCATCAATTTCACTAAGGTTATCAAATTTATGTGCATACAATTGGGAAAATTATTCCTAATTATTGTTTTAATTTCCTCTTCATTGGAGGTAGATTAACCGTTTTCATTTTTGATACTCATAATTTGGTTTTCTTCTTTCTTTTTTTTATCATGTTGACTAAAGTTCTATCAATTTTGTTCTTTTTTTTATAATACCAGCTCTTAATTTTATTATTGTGGAATTCTTACATTTATGTTTTCTTTGACATTACAATAAATTTTATTTTATTTGATTTTAAAATAATTTTATTTTTTATTTATATGCATTGATAATTTGGATGATTTATAATCTCATTTGTGGGGACACTCCTATCTGAATAGATAAAAACCCATAACTTTTCATCCTGTGTTATTTTGTTCAACTCCTTCCATAAATCTTCTATGGAGAGGGTCTTCCATCTCTTTTCATAGGGGATAACAATTTTTATTTTTTTCAATATTCCATGGATGCCAGTGTAACACTAGAGATGTTCTTTTGTCATATTTTTCATTTGTTAAAGGAATGGCTCAACATCAAATATATGTGTTCTTCACAATGTTTTCTTAGACACTTCTTTCATTCCAATGTATATATTTTCATTCTTAATACGATATTCACTTCCTAAAAATGAAAATGGACCAAATAGATGATAATAACTAGGCACAGTAAGTAAAAGAGCCAGCCCCAGAGTCAGGAGGCCCTGGGATTGATTCTGGCCTCAGATACTTAACACACACACACACATACACACACACACAAGTGGCAGTGTAACTTTTGGCAAGTTACTTAACCCTAATTGCTTAAAAAAAAGAAACAAAATTTGTAAAAATGAAAATGGACCAAATAGATGATAATAACTGCAGGAGAGGATAAGAATCATTAAAAAATCAGTAGATGAGAAGATTTAGTAGGAGAGTGAATAATATCTCATATAAACTTAATTAACCTGGAATAAAGAATGATAACTTAAGATCATAGGATCACCTTAAATCTACAATAACAAAATAATCTAGATATATTTCAAGAAGTCATTAAATAATTTGGCCATATTAGAACTAAAAAGTCATGTAAAATTAGAAAAGACCCACTGATCATAAAGTTTAAAATAAAGAAATCTCCTGGCTTTACCACCATAAAATTCTAGAAAATAACAAAAGAAAAGAAAACAGACTATAAAAGGGACAGTAGTTTCAGGGACAGATTAGTAAAAAGCAAAACAAACTCTAAACTTAGGAAGTAGATAGAGAAGAAGAGATTAAGAGCAAAGAAAGAAAATGTAAAGATGTAGAGAGATTGTAGATAAGACTAATTATTATATCATAGAATAAGATGGACAGAATAATTTATTATCATAAGTGTGAATAAGAATGGACTAAATAGGGGCGGCTAGGTGGTGCAGTGAAAAAGAGTGCTGGCCCCAGAGTCAGGAGGACCCAGGATCAGTTCCAGCCTCAGATACTTAGCACACACACACACACACACACACACACACACACACACACAAAAACTTACCGTGTAACCTTGGGCAAGTTACTTAGCCCCAATTGCTTTAAAAAAAAAAAAAGGAATGGGATAAATGTGCCCATTAAATTGAAGGTAGAGTAGAATAGAATACAAAACAAATGATTTTTTCCCCCAAGAAACAGAGTTAGAATATGAAAAGCAACAGAATAAAAATAACCATTTTGTTCAAATTTTATTATGTTTGATTTTATCACAATTTAAAACAGGAGTAGTGATTATAATGTTAGGCTAATAAACAAAGAAAAATAGAATAGTTACAATAGATTAACAGGTGAACTCCAATTTTTTTTGAAAATATAAAATGGACTTTTTAATTTAATTGTAACATGGGTGTGAAAAATGGCACAATATTTAAATACTTAAGGGACATCTAAATGAATTGCAGCATGAAATGTTAAGAAATTACACAATGTAATGTAAAGGGGATATAATCATACCTCTTTCAACCTTTGATACATCCAATAAATCATGAAAAAAGAAAGAAATTAAGGATAAAAGTAGAATTTTAAGAATATGTATATACCTGGAAAATATTAAATAAAGATATAAAAGAATATCGCTATTTATCAATTGTTCAAGGGCCATTAATGAAAATAATTATTTCTTAGGACAAAAAAACTTCTTGAAGAAAGGATGAAAGTTATATGTTATACACATCCTTTACTGACCTCAGGTCTAAAAAATTATATTAAATAGTGGACCGTTAAGTTTTAACTATGAACTGGATGCTAAAATTAATACTAAACTGTTGGATCAAAAATCAAATGATAGAAATAAGAGATAATGGATTAAGAATAATGCTAAAAAGAAGACAACATGCAAGATTTTAGGGGATTCAATGTAGTCTTTAGAGGAGAATTCATATTGTTAAGCACTACCATTAACAACAAAAGAGAAATACAGAAAGAACAGATCCATGAATTTAGAACACAACTGAACAATTAAAAAAAAATAAAAGTCCCACAATAAAAATATAGTAAATAGAAATAAAAAGGAGAAATCCTGAAAATAGTTTAACAAAATTAAAAACAAAATATTAGATTAGTAAAATAATCTTATGTAACTGTGAAGATGTACATGAGAATTATCTGAATAAAACAACAAACCATTATGTATATAAGTAGATTTAGATTAAAGCAAATACTGATAGGTGATATCATAAAAATGGCAATACTAACTAAATTTATTTATGCAATGTATGCCAATCAAAGTACCAAAGAATTATTTTATTAACTAGAATAAAGAGTAACACAGTTAACATGGAAGCAATAAAAATAAAGATTTTAAAATCTAAAGGGAAAGAATCCCTTTCAATATCAGATCTCAAACCCCCATGTAAAGCAGTAATTCTCAAAACAATTTGATACTATCCAAAAATAAAATTATTACAGGAAAATATTGAATATATGACTTTCAGAAGTAAATAAATCAGCAGAGGCAGACCTGGAAGTTGCCTGATCAACTTGGAGTGCAATTCATCCCACTAAACACAAGGGCCACTACCAGGACTATCACCAAAGGGCTGGGACTGGAAAGAGCAAGGTAAGAACCAAATGCAAGGGCCCCTGTCCCAGAAAGCAAATACTCTTGGGGCTACCACTTCATAGCCCAGAAATTTAAAAAAAGAGCCCCTATCAGGACCTCCAAAGACCAGGATGACGGAGTGAACCTCGCATACTCCAACCCACACCCTCTGACCCTGAAAACATAGTAACTATTGACCTAGGACAAAACCCTCTACTTGGGATCCCTAGAGGAAGGGTTTGGCTAGGGCCTTGTGGAAGAAAGCAGACTACAAAGACTCTGGATTCCTACTATCCTCAGAGGGAGGAACCAAACTCAAAGTGAGACAATGTGGACTCCACACCCTCAGCTGAAACATCAATAGGGAACAGGTCACCAGCACAGAAAGCTCTCCTTCATGAGATCAAAAGGAATTGTGAAAACCCAATGAGAGAGATAGAAGATAAAATGAATAATTCTCTCAAAAGCAAAACTACAGAATTGGAAAAATATTATAATGAAGATAGCACTTCTCTAAAAAGAAAAGTGTATGATATGGAACAGGAGCTCCAAAAATAATCCAAGGAAAATGATTTGATAAAAACTAGAATCAACCAAATTGAAACAATTAACTCTATGAGGAACCAAGAATTAGTCAAACTAAAAAACAAGAATGAAAAATGAGAAAAAAGAGGTAAAGTAACTCAAAGAAAACATAACTGACCTGGAAAACAGATTCAGGAGAGATAATCTGAGCATCATAGGCCTACCAGAAAATCATGGTGAAAAAATGAGCCTGGACAATATTCTCCAAGAACTCGTTAAGGAAAACTGCCCTGAGATACAAGAACCTGGGGTAAAATGGAAATTGAGAGAATCTACCGCACACCTGCTGAAAGAGATCCCAAACTGAAAAGTCCTTGAAATGTTGTGGCCAAACTCCAGAACTACCAGATAAAAGAGAAAATACTTCAAGCATCCAGAAAGAAACAATTCTAATATCGAGGGTCCACAGTGAGGATTGCACAGGATCTGGCAGCCACTACACTGAAAGATTGGATGCAGTGGAATACAATTTTCAAGAAGGCAAAAGAGCTAAGGTTACAACCAAGGATCACATACCCAACGAGACTGAGCATATTCTTCCAGGCAAAGAGATGCAATGATATAACAGAGTTCCAGACCTTCCTGATAAAAAAGCCAGAAGTCAATAGAAAATTCAATGTCCAATGATGAGATGCAACAGTGATACAGAAAGGTAAAGAAGGAAAACACACACACACACAACCTACTGTTTGATAAGAGCAAACTGGTTATAGACAAGTAGAGGGTATGATGATAAAATACACAAAATGACAATTAAAAAAATCTTTTAAGGGCTACAAGGGGACTGCAATGGAAGAAGAGGAATGAATGAAGTTGAAAAGGGTAAATTACTCCACACAAAGAGGCATAAAAACAACATAGCAGAGGAAGAGAAGGGAGGGAGCTGAGAATCATATGAGATTTTCCCTCATTGGTTCTGGTGTAAGGAGGTTATAACAACCAGTTAAGCATAGGACTCTATGAAGAAGAAATACAAAAAGTATAATTTTAGAGGGAAAGGGGGGAGGAAGAGGAGCTTTGCATGAAATTTGTTCTTGTCATTCTTGGTGCAAAGAAGAAATAACATACTTCATTAAATATAAAAATATCCTACAGGCAGTAGGAGGGGGAAAAGGTTATGCAAGTCAGGGGTAGTAAGTAGGGAGGGAAGAAGTAAGGGGAAAGGGGAGGCAATTGGAGGGGAGCTGATAAGGGAATACTGAGGGAGGCAGTGGTAAAAAGGAAAACTATTAAGGGGGGAGGGAGAAGAGAGGAAGATATGAGCATTTACAGTGGAGGGAATAGGATGGAGGGAAAGAAAAAGATAACGATCATAACTGTAAATGTGAGTGGAATGAACTCTCCCATAAAATGGAGATGGATAGCAGAATGGATTAGAAATCATAATCCTACAATATGCTGTTTACAAGAAACACATCTGAAACAAAGGGATACAAACAGGGTGAAAGTAAAAGGCTGGAGTAAAATATATCATGCCTCAGCTAAAGTAAAAAAAAAGGCAGGGGTAGCAATCCTTATCTCAGATAAAGCAAAAGCAAAAATTGACCTAATTTAAAAAGATAAGGAAGGAAATGATATCCTGTTAAAAGGCACCATCGAGAATGCAGCAATAGCATTACTTAACATATATGCACCAAGTGGTATAGCATCCAAAATCCTAGAGGAGAAGATAAAGGAATTAGAGGAAGAAATAGAAAGCAAAACTATACTAGTGGGAGACCTTCATCTCCCCCCTCTCTGAACTTGATAAATCCAACCTCAAAATACACAAGAAAGAAGTTAAGGAAGTGAACAGAATTTTAGAGAGAATAGGTATGATACATATCTGGAGAAAACTGAATGGGGATAAAAAGGAATATACTTTCTTCTCAGCGGTTTATGGCACATGTTCAAAAACTGACCATGTTCTAGGTCATAAAAATCTCAAAATTCTATGTAGTAAGGCAGAAATATTAAATGCATCCTTCTCAGATCATGATGCAATAAAGGGCCATGGAAAGACAGACTAAAAAGTAATTGTAAATAAAAAAAATAATCCTAAAGAATGAGTGAGTCAAAAAAGAAATTATAGAAACAATCAGTAATTTCATTCAAAAGAATGATAATAGGGGCAGCCAGGTAGCACAGCTAGTAAGAGCACCGGCTCCAGTTGAGAAGACCTGGAGATCGAATCCTGGGCTCAGACACTTAGCACCAACCCAGAAACACCTGGCCGTGTAACCTTGAGCAAGTTACTTAACCCCAATTGCTTAGGGGTGGCCAGGTGGCTCAGCAAGTAAGAGCACCGGCTTCAGTGTTGGGATGACCTGGATCAAATCCTGGCTTGGATACTCAGCACCACACCCAGAAATAACTGGCCGTGTAACCTTGAGCAAGTTACTTAACCCCTATTGCTTAAAAAAAAAAAAAAAGAATGATAATAATGAGACAACATACCAAACTTTGTGAGATGTATTGAAGGCAGTTCTTAGGGGAAGTTTTATATCCCTGAGTGCATACCTGATTAAATTAGAGAAAAGAGAGGTAATCAATTTGTGGATGCAATTGAAAAACCTAGATAAAGAACAAATTCAAAATCCCCAATTAAATACTAAATGAGAAATATTGAAAACCAAAGGAGAGATTAATATAATTGAAATTAAGAGAAATATTGTATTAATAAATATAACTAAGAGCTGGTTTTATGAAAAAAAAAACAAAATTGATAAAACCTTAGTCCATGTGATAAAAAAAGAAAGAAGAAAACCAAATTATGAGTATCAAAAATGAAAAGGGTGATTCTACCTCCAATGAAGAGGAAATCAAAACAATAATTAGGAATTATTTTTTCCCAATTTTATGCACATAAATTTGACAATTTTAGGGAAATGGATGAATATTTACAAAACTACATGTTGCCCAGATTAAATGAAGAGGAAGTACATTACTTAAATAACCCCATGTGAGAAAAAGAATTTGAATAAGCCATCAGTCAACTCCTTAGGAAAAAATCTCCAGGGCCAGATGAATTTACTAGTGAATTCTATCAAACATTTAAGAAAAATTGATTCCAATTCTGTACAAACTATTTCGGAAAATTAGTGAAGAAGGAGTCCTACCAAATTCTTTTTATGATACAAACATGGTACTGTTACCTAAATAAGGAAGAGATTAAACAAAGAAAGAAAATTATAGACCAATCTCCCTCATGAATATAGATGCAAAAATTCTAAATAAAATACTAGCAAAAAGACTACAGCAACTTATCTCAAGAATAATACTCTTTGATCAGGTCGGATTTATTCCAGGACTGCAAGGATGGTTAAATATTAAGAAAACCATCAGTATAATTGATCATATTAACAATAAAACTAGCAGAAACCACATGATCATGTCAATAGATGCAGAAAAGGTTTTTGACAAAATACAACACCCATTCCTATTGAAAACATTAGAAATATAGGAATAAATGTAGCCTTCCTTAAAATAATAGGTAGCATCCATTTAAAGCCATCAGCAAGTATTATATGTAATGGGGGGCATCTAGAAGCATTTCCCATAAAATAAGGGGTGAAACAAGGGTGTCCACTATCACCCCTCTTATTCAATCTGGTACTAGAAATGTTAGCAATAGCAATTAGAGAAGAAAAAGAAATCAAAGGAATAAAATTAGTCAAAGAAGAGACCAAGCTATCACTCTTTGCAGATGATATTATGATATACTTAGAGAATCCTAGAGAATCAAGTAAAAAACTGCTTGAGACAATAAATAAATTTACAAAGTTGCAGGATATAAAATAAATCCACATAAATCCTCAGCATTCCTACATATTTCCAATGAAATTCAAAAGCAAGAGATAGAAATAGAAATCCCATTTAAAGTTACTGTAGACATTATAAAATATTTGGGAATCTACCTGCCAAAAAAAACCCAGGACTTATATGACCGCAACTACAAAACACTTTTCACACAAATAAAATCAGATCTAACTAATTCGAAAAATGTCAATTGCTCATGGCTGGTCGAGCTAATATAATAAAAATGACAATTTTACCTAAATTAAATTATATATTTAGTGCCATACCAATTAATTGACCAAAAAAATTCTACCTAATAGAGCTAGAAAAAATATTAACAAAATTCATTTAGAAGAATAAATGGTCCAGAATATCAAGGGAATTAATGAAAAGAAATGCTAGGGAAGGTGGACTAGCTATACCAGATTTCAATCTGTACTATAAAGCAGCAGTCATCAAAACTACTTGGTACTGTATGAACAATAGAGGAGTAGATCAATGGAATAGTTTAGTCACATGAGATTCAGAAGTCAACAACTATAGTAATCTATTGTTTCATAAACCCTAAGACCTCAGTTTTTGGGATAAGAACTCATTATTTGAGAAAAACTGCTGGGAAAACTGGAATATAGTCTGGCAGAAACTGGGCACAGACCATTATCTAACACCATATACCAAAATCAAGTCTAAATGGGTTCATGATCTAGGTATAAAGTTTGATACTGTAAGCAGTGTCAGAAAACAAGGAATCGTTTACCTGTCACATTTGGGGAGAGTGAAAGATTTTATAACTAAACAAGAATTAGAGAACATTATATATTGCAAAACGGATAATTTTGACTACACAAAATTGAAAAGCTTCTGTACAAACAAAGCCAATGTAAGCAAGATTAAGAGGGAGGTGGGAAATTGAGAAAGAATCTTTACAACTTATGTCTCTGACAAATGACTCATTTCTAAAATATACAGAAAATTAAGTCAATTATATAAGAATACAAGTCATTCCCTAATTGATAAATGGTAGTATATGAACAGGCAATTTTCAGAGAAAGAAATTAAAGATATCTATAAGCACATGAATAAATGCTCTAAATCACTATTGACTAGAGAAATGCAAATCAAAACAACTCTGAGGTACCACATCTTACCAGTCAGATTGGCTAAGATGACAAAACAAGAAAATGGCAAATTTTGGAGAGGATGTGGGCAAATTTGAACACTAATGCATTGTTGGTGGAGTTGTGAACTGATCCAACCTTCCTGGAGAGCAATCTGGAATTATGCACAAAGGGCTATATATAATTTCATATCATGGCCCTGCTTCCTCTCAACCCAGCTTTCTCCTGGCCCAGCTCCCTCCACAGTGTCCAGGGCTGCTTCCTCCTCACCCTTCACTTTTCTTATCACTCTTTCTCTGAAGGGGAGACAAGAAGAAAGCTAGAAGTTCAACAGTTGCCCTGGCTGTTTTTGAACACAGAGGCTTTTAGTTACTTAAAGACAGATGGACAGTCAGGCACACAAACCCAGGAACATGTAAGAAACACATAAGATCCCCACACCTACCAACAGACAGATCCGTGTCCACCCGATGGCAGGCCAGGATAGCTGGCTCTGCCCCACATGGGCCATCCAGTGGGCAGCCTGAGAGAAGTAGGGAGTATCACTGTGTCCAGCTTCCCAAAGTTCTCAAGAGATGAGAGCTCTTAACAGTAACAGCTCAGACAGACAACCAGTCACCTCCAGAGGCTGGCACAGAGATCTGACCACAAAAAGCCAAACTATGATCTGATCAATGTCAGGGTATGGTCTAGACTTTCTCAGCCTTGAGGTCTGAGCTCTGAAAAAATTTCAGATGTTGACTGCTCAAGGAAGTCAAAGCTGAGTGGCCTTCATCCCTTGAAGCCAAGGATTTTTCCAGTTTTTGGGTCTTGGACAATGATATAGAACATTGTCTATCTTGCTGGGGCCTCCAAAATGTTGTATGCAGAAAGCACGAGTGAGAACCAAATAACAATTTAGAATTGGACCCTTTATTTTATGCTATGTTGGCTGATCAATCCACATGGCAGGCTGTCGAGGTACTACCCCACCATCCCAGGTCGTACAGCCTTAACTTCTTGATTGAAACAATCAAAACAATGGCTAAATCTTGTTTTATGTCGACATTTCTAATATTTGTTCCTTTACTTCAACTCATAATACTTCTGCTTAGCTTACATCTACACCACTTCCCACTCAGGTAAAAGCTATTTCTTGAGTTGTGCTATGAAAGTTAGAGATTCTAAGAATATATATGATTATACAAGTATGCATACGCATATATGTGTATTGTCCTTGTTCTGTCTTAGGTTTCTTGTCATCTTAAAATTATGATAAAGTTATTCAACTGACATCCATATAAGGTTTACTGAAAATATGTCCTTGACAATTTTCAACTCCCAAGTGAGATGAGAGGACTTGAATAAATACTCAATGTGCCATCATGTGCTGAGGCCAAGTCATTAAAATAGCTGGATAAGATTCCATCTTCAGATGTGTATGTATTAAAAAATATTACAAAAAGCCTAGGGTTATTCTAAAATGGTGAGCATTATCACATCTGTGTCTTAAATAAGAATGAATTAGTGTACTTTAAGTGCTAAAAACTTAATAATGGAATTACCTGGGATTTCCCAACTCTCCTTATTTCTCTGTCCTACTACATGGGTAAAACACACAGAAAAATGGAAACAATAACATCTCTTTAAAAATATATGTATATATCCATGTATATGTGGATATATGTAGGTATGAATATACAAAATGTAAATCACATATAACTTTATGTAATAAATTGTACATGTATATGTTTATATATATATGTATATATATATATGAGGTATGTATGTATGTCCATGTATAGGTGGTTGTAATGGTGATATAAATGGGAAGATCTTTCCCATTGATTAATTGGCCCAGGTGAGCTGCTTAAGTCATGTGGAAGCCTGAATCACATGAGTCTGTGGTTAGAGAAGCTGGCTGATCATGTAGAACCAGAAGAGGTGGACCAGGAAAGGTGGAACAGGAAGAGACAGAGCTGGAGCAGAGTTGAAAGGAAGTTGATAAGATAAGTTAGAGCTGAGGGAGAGGGAGGAAGCAGGTAGTAAATGGTGAGTGTTCATTTGTGGGAAGGTCCTAGCAGGGGGAAGGCTTGTGGATGGCAGTGCTCCCTGCTTTGCTATTGTGTATAGATTTCTTTGTTGTTGTGATGGACTTGGCTTTCTGGTGTTTGGATTCAGCTTTCTAGTGCTTGAATTAATGTTTATATTCTGTCTTCCATGTGCAAAATCTGTTATATTTTTTTATTCAGAATTATTCCAACGTATTCATAGCTTCTCTTGATGCTGTGAATGTTGTGTTGTTGCTACAGTGAACTATATGTATATAATTTCTAAATATGGTATGAATGTGCATGTGTATGTGTACATGTACTTGTATATGTATTTGTATATGTATGTGTATGTGTATGTGTATGTGTATGTATAGGCATATGTATATGTATGTGGAATACGTATGAACTAGGTGGCATAGTGCATAGATTGCCAGGCCTGGAGTCAGAGAGACCTGAATTAAAATCTAGTCTCAGACATTAAATAGCTAGGTGACTGTGGGCAAGTCACTTAAACTTTGTTTGCCTCAGTTTCCTCATCTGTAAAATAAGTATTATAATAATAACAACTGTCTCCTAGGATTATTCTGAAGATAAAATGAGATTATTGCAGAATTCTTGCCATATATTCAGCATCATATAAGTGTTATATTATTATTATAATTGTTCATATATATATGTAGTGAATGTATACATTTTATTATATAGATCGGTTATGTGACAGAATAGATAGTGTGCTGGGCCTGGAGTCTGGAAGGCTCATGTTCTTGAGTTCATGTATAACCTCAGACACAGGCACACACAATATATTTTATTATTCTTCAAACCCAGCTCAGTTCATGACTCCCTAAGTGTAAGCTCCCTTCTGGAGGCTCTCTTTCAGGAAGTACACCCACCAGCAATGCTTATTTCAAAACTGGTTCAGTCCATGAATCTTTGCATCATTTCAACTTGCCCAACTCCAGTACATTCCATTCCACTTGCTCCCAATTTTGTTTTCCCACTTAGAAGTTCTTAGTTCTTAGAAGGCACCGACTCTAATTCCTTTTACTCTGTCTCACTTTTCTCCAAGTTCTACTGTACCTCTTCTGACATCTATTATGCCATAAATGTTCATCCTAAAGTCTCACTCCCAACCTGAAATTCATATATTGGAATGTATATACTATCATCCTACTCTCCGATTGGATAAATCCTTCCAGAACCTCCATTTAGTAAGGATGCCTAGGCCATACCTATCACATTCTTCTCCAGGCTTCACTGCTATGATTCCCTCCAGCTGGATAACTATTCCTTCCCACTTAGACATGCAAGGTTCCTTCCATGTATTGTTTTTATCTCATTAGAATGTATACTTTTATGGGAAATAATAGTCGTTTACTTTCTTCTTGTATTTGTATTCTCAATACTTTGCTCAGTGCTTGGAATGTAGTAAGGACTTAAATGATTTCTGTCATCAATGTATACATGAATGCATGTATGTACATATGTATCTTATCTATCTATCTATCTATCTATCTATCTATCTATCTATCTATCTATCTATCTATCTATCTATCTGGCTGTCTATCTTTTCTCTACATTTTCCTCCGAGGCTTGTTTTGTAATGGAAGTGTGCATATACGATAAAAGACATAGCTTACAATTACCCCATGTATCAGCAATGCCATATTCACAATGCCTAGGAAAATTACAGATATGCTGATATAATTATCCATCACAAAATACATCAGGCTTGCCATATGGGGGTATAAGCTAGAAAATTTATTAAGATACCAAAAGACTGAGTCCCAAAACCAGAAAGCGAAAGCCATCAGAGTAGTTACGAAATTGGCACAGGTAGATAAAGTAGAAAGCACCCACATTGTCAAGCCTTTAAAACAGAACAGGCTACCTCAGGCAAAGGTGCTCTTCTCCCCACTCACAGCAACCACCCAGCGTACAGGAAGCTCACTTCCAGCAGCTCCGGCACCTGGCAGTCCTCAGCAGGAGACATTAGCAGAAATTCTGGCTGACTTAAAAAGGGCTTCGCACTGCCGCCGCCACTGCCTCTGCCTCTGATGCTGCCACCATCGCCACCACTGCTAGCCACCACAGGAACTGTAGCTTGGCTTCTGCTTCCTCTTGCTCTGCCCCATCCTGCTACGTCAGCAAGTCCAATGGGGCATGGAAGATCTTTAAATTCTAAAACCCTTACATTCGGCCCCAAGATCTTTCATGTCCCTTACTTGGCAAAAATACAGTAGGAATAACTGGTGTCAGCAAAATTTCACAACAATATAACAAGAATAGAACACAATAAACACAGAAAACCATATTTTAGGGTGGGGTTTGAGCACAAGCTCCCCATCATTCCCCCCACCCTGAACAAATGGGGCCCCAAAATCTTGTGGTAAGGGGTGAAGGTATCTTCTTCCATGGCTACTTGCTGCTGAAATTGGATGTAGAGCTGTCCCTGTCCTAAGGGGTCCCATTTGAGAGGTCAGTTCTTAATATGCTTGATGCCAGGTCCAAGGGTGACACATCACAGTTGCAGACAGGGGGTGACATCCAGCTTAAGTTATCAGGGATCTACAGGTGGAGGGTAAGAAGCCTGCAGAAACAAATCTAGCAAACAAGGTGAACAGACAAAAAATCAAGAAGAAGCAAAAAGACAATAACCAGACTATCGTAGCCTCACTCACGGTAGAATAAATGAGTTAAGGGTACAATTTTGTAATCATCTCCAGAATAAACAATAGTTACAGTGTTATCCCTCCCATGTGCTATAATCTCTGCAGCCTTTGGAACATCATCTGGCTTCCATTTTACCCATACTTTAGCTCCTGATTTTATTCTATCAGTAGAACCAAATCCTTCAGTTCCTCTGACAGTTATTTTGGAAGGAGGGTCAGTTTTTACAAGTGGTATTGTTTTACTAGGAACGATAATCACTTGAAATATCCTACCATTTTTGTGAATCTGTATGGGCCCTTCACCTAAATTATGGAATGTTACAACAATTTCTCCTTGATAATTAGAATCTATTACTCCAGCCAATACATGTATTCCTTGAGCTGCTAATCCTGATTTGGGTAAAATCTGACAAAGTGATTTTTAGGGATTCTTATGCATATCCCAGTGGAGACTTTTCTTATTTCTTTTCTGTCCAACCAAAAGTCCTCTAAACAATGTAAATCATACCCCACCGAACCAGGTGGTCCTGGTTACGGTGCTGGGACATCTGGCCTCAAGGTCCAATACGCTATATTTGGGATCTTCTGTGTTTGTTGTTTTCTAATTTGCAGATTGGGGGTCATCATTCTGGCTATAGATGTACTTCCTCCCAATGGTCTATTATTCAAATTACGCAAAGCCATGAACAAATTATCCTTCCAATGTTGATATGAATTATTGGAACTTAACTTCCTCAACTGTTCTTTCAGTAATCCATTCATTCTTTCAATTAACCCAGATGCTTCTGGATAATACGGAATATCATATATCCACTCTACATGGTTTAGTATACAATACTTCTTCATTTCATTGCCTTTGATATGTGACCCATTGTCACTTTGAATCTGCATTGGGGTTCCATAATATAGACTTATGAGATCTAGAGTTTTACAAGTGTTTTTCTAGGTTGCATTCTTATAAGGACAAGCCAATAGTACAACTGAATAGGTGTCAACAAAAGTACATATAAATCTGCATCCTGTATCCAGTGGTAGTGGACCAATATAATCTATTTGCCACATTTGGGCTGGGACTTTTCCTCTTGCTATCTCTCCAGTTACTACCCGAGGAACAGGTCACTCCTTTTCCAATTGACATATATGACATTCTTCTGCTATCTGTTTTAACAGTGAATGAGAGATACTAATACCTTGATCTTGTGCCCACTGGTGTGTGGCCTGGACCCCAAAATGGCCTGCTGTTTGGTGGACCCATTTTGCTGATACCAGATCATCAATTATTGTCAAAGTAGGGACAATATATTCAGTAGCAATCTTTGCCAGTAGATCAGCATGAGCATTGTACTCACGTTCAGGTGTGGTGGGCCCACGTGAGCATCTACATGAAAAACTGACAAGTCAGTGACCAAAGACATGTTCCAGATATCTTCCCATAATTCTTTGCCCCAGACTTGTTTGCCATGACTTTCCCAATTTTCATTTTTCCACATGGGCATCCATGTAGCTAACCCATTAGCTACCGCCCATGAATCAGTGAATATATGACACTGTCCTCCTTGTTCTATTTTGATGGCTTGATATATTGCCATAAGTTCAGCATATTGGCTACTTGCACCTATCCCAGTACTTTCCAAAGTCCTTCTAGTACATGAGTTATAGGGCACTGCTTTCCAATGTCTTTTTTTGCCCCAAATATTTTGCTGTCCCATCAGTAAACCATGCATGTCCCTTTTGTTCCTCAGTTAATACATCATATCCCTCATTCCATTTTACAGTGGACTGTACCAAGTGTTGCTTTGGCTCAGGGGGTGTGTCACTCCTCTCAATTTCTATGTTTGCTACAGATTCATGTAGAGCAGAGACTCCACTTTTGCCTGTCTTTGCTCTATTTTGAATATACCACTTCCATTTGATTATACTAGCCTCTTGGGCATGTCCAATTCTGTGAGAAGTTGGGGTACTCATTACCCAGGTTGTAATTGGGAATCCAGGTCTTAATATCACTTCATGGCCCACAGTCAGTTGTTCAGTCTCCATCAAACCCAAAATGCAGCTAACAACTGCTTTTCAAAATGTGTATACTGTACTTTAGAAGAAGGGAGTTCCCTACACCAAAATCCCAAAGGTACATTTCGGCTTTGTTGTTTTTGCCATAAGCTCCAGTTTGCATAATCATCTTGTACAGTCACTTGCAATTCCACTGGACCATTTTGCATGGGCCACAAATCTAGGGCCAATTGTATGGCAGCCTTGGCTTCTTCAAAAGCTTTACTCTGCTCAAGTCTCCAATTGAATTCATATTTCTTCCATGTGACTCTATATAAAGGTTTTAAAATCTGTCCCAAATGTGGAATGTGGTGCCTCCAGTATCTAAAAATCTTATGAACTTTTGGGCCTCCTTCTTATTGGTAGGGGTAGGAAAATCCTGAATCTTTTGTTGGGCTTGAGGAAGAATGTCCCATAGCCCCTTGTTCCATTGCATACCCCAAAATTTCACATTTTGAGCTGGTCCTTGAACCTTTGCAGGATTAATTTCCCACCCTTTACTTTTCATATGCTCACTTAGAAGGGTCAAACTCCTTTCCACTTCTTTTGCATCTTTTCCCTGTATCATGATATCATCCATGTAGTGGGTAAGCTGTACACCAGGTAGCTTTAATTCATCCAACTGTTGAGCCACAATCCTGTGATAAATAATGGGGCTATGTATGTACCCTTGTGGCAAGCGGGTGAAAGTATATTGTCTACCCTGCCAAGTGAAAGTGAATTGGTCCCATTGTTTAGGGTCTTTTGGAATGGTGAAGAAGGCATTTGCCTAGTCAACAACTGCATACCAAGTCCCATTATATTTCTGGATCCTTTCTATTAAGGTGATGGTATCTAGAACAGCAGCATACAAAGAAGGAGTCACCTTATTCAACTGTCTATAATCCACAGTCATTCTCCACGTCCCATCTGATTTTCTTATTGGCCAGACAGGATTATTCCATCTTGTGGTTGTAGGGACTAACACTCCTGCTTCAACATATTCCTTTATAGTAGTGGTAATTTCATCTTGCCCACCTGGCACACGATACTGTTTTAATGTAATTACTTCAGAAGATTCAGGTAAAGTGATTGGGTCCATTTTTAGTTTTCCCACTAAAACTGTATTAATTCCTATCTTCCTTACAGCAAATTGGTATCTCCCTTCAGGTAAATTCAGAGTCATGCCTCTCAATACATCTATTCCAATAATGTATTTAGGAGTGGGTACAACAACCACAGTAAGTTCTTTCTTAGGTAACTGCCCAATTTTCATTGTTATTTTAACTTGTCTGGCTGAGATTTTAGGGCCTCCTAGACCTGTGATGGTAACAGGAGTTCTATGTTTAAACTTATCAGGGTTTCCATAGATAAGTGTGGCCTCAGCCCCAGTATCAAGCAGTGCTCTAGTCACAGTAGTTGATCCATTCTTTCAATATATTGTTAAACCAATATGGGGTCTGCAATCTCTTCTGCAAATTTCTTTTATCTGGGCAGGGGCTTGGCCTATCTCCTATTCTCCCTGAAGGTGGGGCAAACTTGGATACAAAGATTCAGATTCAGAAATACTTGCAGGGGTCGTTCCTGCTTCCTTGTTCATTCTAATGTTAATTACCTTTTCTTGGTACACCTCATGCTGCTCTTCATTTGAAATACCATCTATTCTTCTAAAGTCCACCTCTGCTCTTAATAGAGCAGTAAACTGTTCCCTTCTTGTTGGCCTATTTTGTCTCTGAATCCTCTGGCTGTTTACTCTTCTCTTTCGAGGCAATTTGTCTTTTTCCCATTCCCCTAAATCGCTTAATTGTGAAATCTTATCCAGCACTTATGAATGAGGTGCCCTATTTCTCCAATTAATAGAGTCAAAATTAGGTGCTTATATGCAGGAGGAGCTGTCTTCACTATGATATTTCTATGAGGAACTCCTAGGGGGGGTATCATAATATGCATTTGCATCTCCAATCAGGATAGCAGTTTTCATTAACTCCTCCTTTAGCTTTTTCATACAGTCTCTAAGTGAGTACCAGGTTCTGTCTTCCCTAGGCCACATAGATTCAGTAGGATATTGCTTTCTGCATCCCTCAGCAGATAAGGCTAGCAGATTAATTTTGTTGTTTCCTTCTTGCATATGGTGATCCCTAAAAGCCTGGTGTACAAAAGAATTCTGACTGATACTTATGAATTTTGAACAGTTCTCATTGTCCAGTGTTATTCCTCCAGCACCTTCATCAGTGTTCTTACTATCCAAGACACTAAAGACTCCCCCATTTTTGGGGTAAATCTACTTAATATATCAGTGATCTCCTGTTGAGTGAAATCTCAATTATCTCCCTGGACTCTGTTTTGCCCCAGTGGTTCTCCTGTCTTCTTCTTCGTATGGGGAGAGCCTCTACATTAGAAGACTCCTCATCTAACCTTGCTCCATTCTCCTTACACACATTCTCCTGGAAGCTGTCAGGGCAACTCTGTGCAGCCTGTACAAAAGCTGCATGCACATTCCTTCTGCTAGTTTTTTGCTTCCTTTTAGCTACATGAACAGTAGCTTGCTCCTGGACCACATGAGTCCCTCCAGTTTGCTCTTCTGAGTGCTGTGACACAGAAGAATCCTCAGGCAGACCAGCTGACTCCCTAGCCATCCAACCTCTTTCCTCCAGCAGCTTATCCCTACTTTTACACATAAGGCGATAACTTGTTAGCAGCACCCAGCCTCTCCTGCACACTCCTGCCAGTTCTTTCCTAGTTCTATGGGTATGCCTTGCAAACATCTTTCCAAATCTCCAGGCTCTCCCTCTTTTAGCCTTGGTTCCCAGTTTTCACAGGGCCCTGTGCTTTTAGCCCATTCTCTGGCTAGAGAGTAATAAGGCAAATCCTCCCATCCTGGAATAGCCATTTCTCCCTCTAAAGTCCCACTGCTTCCAAATAGAGGCCTGACATTTTGTGATACCATCCTCGTTGCCAAATGTATCAGCAATGCCATATTAACAATGCCTATGGAAATTACAGATATGCTGATACAATTATCCATCACAAAATACATAAGGCTTGCCATATGGGGGAATAAGCTAGAAAATTTGTCAAAATACCAAAAGACTGAGCCCCCAAACCAGGAAGTGTAAGCCATCAGAGTTGATATGAAATTGGCACAGGTAGATAAAGTAGAAAGCTCCCACATTGTCAAGCCTTTAAAACAGAAGAGGCTACCTCAGGCAAAAGGCCTCCTCTCCCCACTCACAGCAACCACCCAGCGTCCAGGGAGCGTGCTCCCAGCAGCTCCGGCCCCTGGAAGTCCTCAGCAGGAATCCTTAGCAGAAATTCTGGCAGACTTAAAAAGGGCTTCGCGCTGCCACCAGCACTGCCTCTGCCTCTGCTGCTGCCGCCGCCATCGCCGCCACTGCCAGCCACCGCAGCAACTCTAGCTTGGCTTCTACTTCCTCTTGCTCCGCCCCTTCCTGCTACGTCAGCAAATCGAATTGGGCATGGAAGATCTTTAACTCTCATAACTCTTACACACCACGACAAGATTTTTCTACAATTAACAAATTCTGCTTAGAAATAAATTTATAGGCAGAGTCAAGATGGCAGAGAAGAAGGATGAACTCCAAATGTCTCCGGCTTCCACCTTCCCCAGTCAATGTAAAAAACGGGACTCTGAACAAACGTTAGAGCTTTAGAACCCTCAAAATGACACAGCGAAGCTAAACTCCTGGTGAGGATGCCCCAGCAGGCTGCTAGGAATTGGTCAGCGCAGGGCTCTGGGAACTCAGGCACTCCTTGTGCTGGAGGTTTTAGCCCTAGGGAGGGTCTGACCAGCAGTTGGCAAGAGGGACCACAGATCAGCAGCAGCTGTGGCCCTTTCCAAAATTATCAACACACAGAAGAGGACAAAGTGTGAAGTCAGTGCAGTGTGGACTTTGGAACCTAGTAAGAGGGAGTAAGTTGGGCTTTTTCCCCCAGTGTGAGAAGCTTCTGAGATGCTGGCACAGCCAGCCAGCACCACATGGCAGCTTCAGCTCCTGGCCTGCAGAGTGTAGACCAAGCACTAGTCTGAGGGGTATTTGATCTTGCTTTAACCAGCTTGGATTTGGATTGCAGTATAGGGTGGAGGTCCTGGGGTGTGTGTCCAGCTTGCCAGAGCATGTGGAGGCCTCAGAGTGGGCACCCACCTAATACGTCTGGCAGCTGAGAATCCCCTAGCATTTGGGATGAAAGCTTCCCTGTCTGGTGGCAGTGTCCCACTGTGGCAAAAAGCTCAAGGATCAAGTGACTGATGGGGGACATGACCAGGCAAAGAAAACAAAGCAGACAGAAGATTCCAACATTAGAAACCTATTTTGGGGACAAAAAAGAACAAAGTAAGGAACAGGAGGAAGACAGTGAAGTCATAATTCCTTCACCAAAACATTCAAAGGAAAATACAAGGTATTACAGGCCATAGAGGCCCTTAAGAAGCAGAAAAGAGAAGTGGAGGAAAAAGTGGGAAGAGAAATGAGAACAATACAAGAAAATTACAAAATGAGAGTCAACAGCCTGACTGAGGAAAATAACACCTTAAAAACAGAATAACTCAAATGGCAAAAGAAGCTCAAAAAGGCAATGAGGAAAAGAATGCCTTAAAAAGCCGAATTTGCCAGATAGAAAATGACTCTCAAAAGCTCAATGAGGAGAATCATTGCTTCAGAATTAGATTGGAGCAAATGGAAGCTAATGACTTCATGAGAAATAAAGATGCTGTTAAACAGATCAAAACAAATGAAAGAATAGAAGGCCATGTGAGATATCTCATGGGGAAAACCAAAGACCTGGAAAATAGATCTAGGAGAGATAATTTAAAAAACTATTGGACTACCTGAAAGCCATGATCAAACTAAGAACCTAGAAAGCATCCTCCAGGAAGTTCTCAAAGAAAACTGCCCTGATGTTTTACAACCAGAGAGCAACATAGAGGTTGAAAGAATTCACCTATCACTTCCTGAAACAGATCTCAAAAAGAAAAGTCCTAGGAATATTATAGCCAGGTTCTGGAATTCCCAGATGAAGGAGAGAATATTACAAGCAGCCAGGAAGAAACAATTTGAATATTATGGAAACACAATCAGGATAACCCGGGATCTGGCAACTTCTACACTGAGGGATCAAAGGGCTTGTAATATGATATCCCAGAGGTCAATGGAGCTGGGATTAAAACCAAGAATCACCTACCCAGCAAAACTGAGTATTATATTTCAGGGCAAAATATGGTCATTCAGTCGAAAGGAGGACTTTCAACCATTATTGATGAAAAAAACAGAGTTGAATAGAAAACTTGACATTCAGATACAAGAAGCAAGAGAAACATTAGAAGGTAAACAGGGAAAAGCAATCATAAGGAACATATCAATGTTGAACTATTAAAATCCCTACATGGAAAAACAATAATTTTAACTGATGAAACATTTCTCAGTATGAAAATTGTTGAAGGGAATAGAAATATATATATGTGTGTGTGTGTCTTTATATGAGGGTGTATGGACATATGAATACATATGTGAATGTGTTTATGTATATATGTTTATAGGTATACACAGATAGAGGGCACAGGACAAATTTACCAGTAAGGGATGATACTTAAAAGGTGAAATTAAGAGGTGAGAGAAGAATATAATGAGAGGAGATGGGGAGAGACATAATGGGGTAAACTGTCTCATATAGAAGAGGCAAGGGAAAATGGTTATAATGGAGGGGAAGAATAGGTAGGGAAAAGGGAATGGGCCAATCTTCTTCCCATTAAATTTGTCTGGGGGAGGGAATGAAATTCACACTAAATAGGGTATCTCACTCTACAGGAGAGTAGGGGTGAAGGGGATGAGAGGGAAGGCAGGCTGGGTGGGAGGGAATTTGGAAGCACTCACTTTTGAAAAGGGATGGGATCAAAGGAGAGAATAGAAAAAGTGAGAGGTGGGATAGGAGGGAGGGAAATATAATCAGTCTTTTACAACATATCTACTATGTTATTGTTTTACATTAGCCACACATGTACAACCTATACTGAACTTCTTATCTTCCCAGTAAGAGTGGTTGACAAGGGAGGAATGGAATGAATCTGGAATTCATTTTAAAAATCAAATGTTTAAATATATGTGTGTGTGTATACATGTACTGTTATTAATACTATTTTACATGTAATTGGGAAATTAGATATATGGGCAATGGGGCATAGAGATCCACCATGCCCTACTGGAAAAGTCAAAAGGGCTATGGGAGAAAATATGGGAGAGAGCAGATTGGAGGAGGCCATATCCTGTGGGACTTCTAGTTTGGGGAAGTTGGTAGGGGAAAAATTAGGGGAAAATTTGTAACTCAAAATCTGGCAGAAACGAATGATGTAAATCAGAAGTTAATAAGGCATTTGAAAAATAAAAAAAAGAAATAAATATATAGAAAAATATGTAGAATTAAAATTACCTATCTTAGCTAGTATATCCACTCTGACATGGTCAGAAAACTCCAAATAATTTCTTTTGAAGCTTATTAATTAAGTTCTCTTTAGTCATGTGTTAATTTTTCTGCTTTGATCCCAATAGCATCTTGGAATTGGCTTTCTTTGATATGTCTAGTTGGTCCTTGACTCCCATTGCAGATGCTTTTTCAGCTGTTCTGGGGACATTGGGACTAAGATGAGTATGGGAAGAGCAAAATCCTTAAGCCCTCTAAATTTCACTAGGTTCTTTTGTGGTGAAGGGAGAAGAGATTGGGACAGAATAAGGGTCTTTTTTCCCACCATGCTCCTCCCAAGAGATTCTTTATCAATGAATTCCAACATGAAAGTTTTATATGGGAGAAGTTTCTAGTATATGTATTGTTTTGGAAAACACACAGGGTTAAGCTAAATCTCAACTAATTTGAATATATTTACCATGCAAAATTATTCTTTTCATCAAATGGTTACTGTGGATGTAGCAGCAAGCACCCCAACATAACCAGGGTGGCTGCCAACTGAACCCGATTCTTACATCTGCTTTCCTAAAGGAAAGAAACTCAAAATGGCTTAACAATCTTGCTTTAACCAAACATATGTCATTTACCTATTTCAGGGGGAAAAGGTCAGCACACCGAACTTCAGAAAATACAGAGGTTACAAGCAGACAAAAAATACAGACAGAGAAACAAATCAACAGATAGGATTCCAGCTGCCTGACCATTGCATCCATACCTACTTAGTTACCAGAGAGGAAAGCATAAACATCTGGGTTTTCAAAACTGGGAGGGGTCAATGGCTGCCAGAGTCTTGTCTGGTCAAATCACACAACTCTCCTCAAAGGGAGCCCCAAAACAAAGCCTCACATCAGGGTTTATATAGCCCTCTCATGGCTCAGATAATGTTACAATCCTCTTGACCTCCTGCCCAATCACAGAGCACCAAGGTTTGGTCATTCCTGAAAACCAAGCTTCCAGTCACAGGCTCCAGGTACATTTAAGGCTATCAAAGGGCCTAGGGGCAGGAAGATCTTAAATTCCCATTCCCATAACAGAGGACTGCTCAATTGATTGATTTAGTTTTTTTTTTGTTTATTTGTTTTTTTTTTTTTTTGTTGTTGTTGTTGTTTGTTTGTTTTGGAAATCATGTTTATTCAGAAACCTTAACTTGACTGACTGGTTGTTTTGTTAATTAGAAGTGTTTAGTTGTTGTTCAAACCTGATTCTCCAGTCATACAAAAGTTAATCCAGAAGTTTAGGAATCACTTATTCAGTAAAAATAGCTGGTAAGTAACTATGTATTGAACTTAAACACATAAGTATAGTTTTGAAGAAGAAATTTAACAGCAGCAGCAGTAATAGAACCACCTAAAAAAGTAATCCCTTCTGCAATGAGAATAAATACTCTGGATATTTTGTAATATCAACATGTAAAGGCAAGCTATGAATAACAACAACAAAAAATGCCCACCCCATCCCTTTTTTTTATTGGAAAGTAAGCCTTGATAGTTACATAGATGCAACTTTGCAGAGGAACTACTCTCTCAGTTCAGTCATTGGTATCTCAAAAAATAAAATAAAATAGAGGAGAAATTATATTTATTCTTGGATCTTTTATTAAAAATAAAATACAATTCTCACTGACTCCAATCACCCTTAGAAATATTATTAAAAAAACCTAGAGAAGCTGGAATGATAAGCCAAAGAGGTTCGTGATAGAAAGAATGACTTGCTGAAATCATTACCTTCCTCTGCTTACTAATTTTTTCATTATTTTCAGTGTAGTTTTGCTCTGTTGGAAAATGTCCAACTTCACTAATCAGAATGTTCATTCTATCATCTTGCTGCAAGATCCTGAACGATTTTAGCTCTAGCCATATGCACATATAAAATGCTGGGGTTGATGGAAATTTCCTGACTATAAAGTGCATCTGTAAGAGAGATAAAGATCATTCTGGCAATACAACCACTCTCTTTATAAGACTAGAAATAATTATATGATCTAAATGAAAATAGCTATATCTACATAAAGTTTTTATTCAGAGGAAACAGTGAATAGAAGTCAGAACTCAAAAAACTAGAAAGGGGAAAAGAAAGAAAACAGCATATTCTAAATCATTCTGTCAGCACAAGATTTGCTGTATATTATTCTATTAGCTATAGAACATTTTCCTTGTATATCTGTAAAGAGATGTTCTGAAGTAAACTGGCTGCAGAAAAATATAGAGGCATTTCTTATTTTATAGAGATGAGAACCATTATTTAAAATGCAGGAGAATTTCAGGAATGGCAATGAAATTCAAAAAACACTACATAAATATTTTGCATGTAGCTGTCAGTAATCCGACTGCAGTGTCTTCACTCATTTATCTTTGCCAGGACAAGTGAAAATGCTTCATCGGATGGTTTGTGGTTTACATCACAGATGCTGAAATTTAGCATTTTATGTAATGGCTATCATGTGACACTTTTGGCATCATTATGTATTATAAAAATGACTGAACTGTAATGTGACAGATACATGAAAATCCCAAAGGGTGAGTGTTTATATTTCTTTGTCTATTGTATAGCCAATCCAAATGCAAATTTTTGATTTGTGTCTGAATCACTTTTTGCAGGTACAAGAGAAGAAAAAAATGACCATATATTCATGTTGAAAAATATGTTGACATCTGGTAATTAGCCTGTAACTCATTTCCCTGTGAATATTTCCCCATTTCTTTTTGCTTTGTTACCGAAAGAAGCAGTAGCATCTTTATTCAGAGTTTTGCTGAGTGATATCTTTCCATGCCTTGGGAAATAATATGGCAAATATGAAGGAATTACTGCATGAGTTTAAATTTAATGTAATGAATAAAGAGATTATTTGTTCATTAAAGTGTGTAGATGTGAATAAACAGTTGAAATAGCATGATTCATTCAATTTTGCATCCCATGAGTCCAAGTGATAAAAGGATATATGGTAATATATGTGTGTATGTGTGTGTATGTGTTTAGTTATTTGTGGGAGGTTAATATTATAACAAGAAAGGAATGACTTAGTGTATTTGAGAGATGTATATCTAGGAATAATATGACAGAATTAAGACAATAACAGTATTGGTTCAATAATAGAAATATTTATTTGCCTATATATATATATATATATATATATATATATATATATATATACATAATACAGTATAGATTTGTTTCTCAAAGAAAATTACCTAGGCATCATCATTCATGACAATGAAACATTTAAATTCTATAAAATCACATAACACAATGCTATATGTTAGGAATTATAGCTTCAAAATTAAAAACTCAGTTTAAAACATGAATATGATGGGAAACCCCTTGGATAAATGTTGTACAGTCGTATTTTTTGGTGTTATTTCCTACTTTGTGAAATCACTTGACTTCTTAGTTAAGTTTCTGTCTAGCCATGTCCCTAAAAGTAGGCTAAACTACACTTCAGCCAATCAGCTCTATGGTACAGTTTACAGACCATTGAAATTGGAGTCAGAAATATCTAAGATTAAATTCTACCTCAGGTATTTACTACCTATGTGACCTTGCAAGACATTCAACTTGACTCAACCTTCTTTTCTGTCTTTTAAAAATGGGATAGAAATAACATGAATGTTGTAGGGCATTTTAGAGAATCAAATGATTTAATATATGTAAAGTGCTTTGCAAACTTTAAAATGCTAAATGTTAGTTATTACTATATGTCCCTCCCTTCCCCAAGGGGACATTTTTCAGAGAAGGGGAAAAAACACCTAAAACATAGAATCTTTATTAATTTGGCAATTGCTGAACAAATTATATTATATGAATGTTATAGAATATTATTATACTGGGAGAAACACTGTATATGAGGATTTAGAAAAATATGGGATAATACAAATAATGAAGAAGCAGGTAAGTAGAACTATTAGAATTACCCACAAAAGTACAGTAATGTGATTGGAATCATTAAATGGTAATTAAACATCTATTAATAGTTAAGATCTAAGCATGGTCTCAGAAGAGGGAAAATGATTAAAAACCCTGCTGTATTGGTAAAAAAAAAACAGGTAGAACAATATGGGCACAGAATTTTATACACACTGCTATATAAACGATTAATATTTTTCACTTCATAGTTATTCTTTGTTTCATGAAAGGTTCAATGACTTAAACTGGAGATGTGAATGGAGAAAAGATTATAGAGACAGTCTCTAAAAATCAAGGTTATAAATCAAGCAAGAAATATATATTGCCATTTGTGGATAATTTGTCGAGTGCCTATAATTATAACATTGTTCTAAATGTTGAAAAAATTTAAAAAGTAGTCCTTTACCTTTGTCAATATTGCTTCCCTGAATCTGAAATTGTCTCCTTCTACACTACCTCCAGTCTTCTCTCTGTATTCAAATTCCACCAGTCTTTCAAAGGCCAGCTCAAGTCACATTTATATCTATCTTATCAAAAGTATTATAATACATAGATTCTGTTTTGCTCTCTCAACACAGCTATACATGGTCAATTATTGTTTTCTAAATAATTCATATTTTTAATCTGATCTTATGAATTTATTTGGAAACTCTTTGAGATGAATTTGTGGAATAAAGTGTGTTTAGCCATCATTGCATTGATCTGTTGAGATTAAACCACAATTTTCTTGTAATGGTATGTTGAAAAATTAAATATTTAGATTTTCTTTTTAAATAGGTTAATATAATTTATTTTTATTAATTTTTAATTTTTCAACATTAACTTTCATATGATTTTGAGTTCCAAATTTTCTCTTCCTTCTTCCTCCCCCACCCCACGATGGCATGCAAATTGATATAGGCTTTACATATACATTCATATTAAATTTTTTCCCCATTAGTTATACTACAAAGAAGAGTTAGAACTAATTGGAGGGATCATGAGAGAGAGAGAGAGAGAGAGAGAGAGAGAGAGAGAGAGAGAGAGAGA
>NW_027187332.1:332706-383641 GCF_028583685.1 Petaurus breviceps papuanus
AGAGAGAGAGAGAGAGAGAGAGAGAGAGAGAGAGAGAGAGAGAGAGAACAAATGAAATGTTTCAATCTACATTCAGACTCCATAGCATTTTTTCTGGATGTGGATAGCATTTTTCCATGAGTGTTTTGAAGTGGTCTTGCATCCCTTCATTGCTAAGAATAGCTAAGTTTATCAATTTAGCAATCACACAATATTGCTGTTACTATGTAAAATGGTCTCCTATTTCTGTTTACTTCAGAGAGTGTATAGATTTTTATAAATTAAAGAACCTCAGATTTAAAAGGAGCTTCAGAGGTCTAGTTCAATATATACATGAACAGAAATTTTGTCTTCAGTATTCCCCTTTTATCAAACATCCTCCGCTTACATACCTCCTAAGATTGGGAACTTTATAAGGCAACACATTTTACTTAGGGAAACTCTAATTGTTTGAAGTTCTTTTTATTTTCCATATACTGATACTCTTTAAGATACTACACATTGCTCAAAGCTCTGTCCTCTGGGGACAAACAGAGTGAATCTAGTAGATATTTATGAGGCTTATAACTTCAGAAAATAGTATTATAAAGTGGATTTGGAAAAATGCATGATAAACTGAGGATTTTAGCATTCATTTACTGTACCTAAAAACATGTATGTATGGAGATGCATAGTTGAGCTATTTGAATTGTTTTATGTTTATCCATTGACGAGGATTTTTTGTTTGTTTTTTTCTTTTATTTATTCTCAACTAGTTATGAAGATGTTGGTTTCAACAGGAACTAGAAGGAAAAAGAATGGACAAAAACGTGAAAGAAATTATCATCTCTTTCAAAATCTCTTGTTCATGTTACTATTTTATTTTTAATTTTCTTGTGAGAATCTGAATCATTAGACTAGACATTAGTTTCAAACAACTTTTATGATTTGATGTATCCGGTGGCTAAAGAAAATTGAAAATTAGGCAATTGTGTCCAATAATTGGTTATTATGATTTGGACACAATTTGTGATTAAATAGGTCTGGTAAGAGTCAGGAAGTATAAGCATAGCACATAGGAATGTACACCAAATTTATATGTTTTAAGTGTTCACAGAAAGTTCTTTCATCAGAATGATAAAATTTGAAGAAATAAATATTTTTCATGTATTTCAACCAGAAACATTTGTTCTCACCTCATTTGTTTTCAGGAATAAGGCATAGGAGAATCTAGGTTGTCACTGAATAGTAGAAAAAAGATAAAAAAAAATAAATGGCCAGTGAATCTCTCTGTTACATATAACCTGTGTAATTTGGGGCAAGTCTCTTCCCATCCTTGGACCTGTTTTTTTTCCTTTGTTAAATATTGAATTGAACCAGACAATATTTAAGGTCCCCACCAGCACTAAAAATTATTATTCCATGATTTTATGAAGTAATTAGTGCCAGTGATCAAGAGCTTTTATTTGCTCTGAGTGGAACATTAAGAGCAAATATAGAGTTCTGAGAAATGATCAAAATGATACTTCAGAAAAAATTATCCTACTGGCTCCTTTTAGGTGAAAAGAGAACATTTTAGGTTAGAAGAGAACATTGTAATTTGAAATAGTCATAATTATTCTGTATATAAATCTAGGAGTATCTTGACTTGGCCTATATATTATGAAGAGAAAAATATTTAGACACCAATATTTTTTAATGTACTTCTCTGGGTATACATATTTATGGTCAATAGACAAGTGTAATGAATAAAATAGAATTTTATTTACTATTTTATACCAAGTATTTTCTGGATTAAAAAGTCAATATGGTAGGTTGGCTCCTTCACACTAGTATTCTATATTAGATATCATTAGATTTATTTTTTTCCACAAAGTATGTCATTGTGATAACAAAATAGTTTCCTAATGGTTGCCTTTGCTTTAGAAAACATCTTTAGATAACTTTAGATAACATCTTTTGACATTTGGAGATGAAGGAAGATGTTGGAAGATGGTAACAGCCTCTATTGACTATATTAAGCTATTAAATGCCTAAAACTTCTCTCAGTTCCAGAGGTTCATCATTTTACACCAATATTTGACTGGGATTATTGCATGGATGCAAGTCATAGAACAAGATCACATCTAAAGAATTGAGTAGGATTTTAGCACAAAACACACCTCTGACTCCCACATTCCCACATAGGTTTGCACACTCTTTTTACTAGCAGAGTAGCAATAAAAATGTTTCCCAAGAGACAATAGACTCATAGATGTTAGTGAGATTTCTTTTAGTACCCACTAGATTACAGAGGTATAGGTCGTGGGGATAGAGATCTATTCCAATGATCCAGACTTGCCAAAAATTTTATCACATCAAGCCATAGTATAGACATCTACAGAATAAAATATTGTGTCTATTCAAAAAACAAAACAAACAAAAAAAAATCTTTACCAAGATAACTGGGAAAAGAGAAAAAGGAAGGGATGAGCTCTACTACTACTACTACTACTACTACTACTACTTCTAATAGTATTACCACTACTACTAATAAAATGTTTAGCTTTCAGGAGTCAGATTGCCTGTCAGTATTTTATCTGAATTTCTGGTGAGGGGTTAGGAGGGCAAAAAGGAATGTGTATTTATTAAGAGCTAATATGTGAACATTTCTATGTTAAATGCTTTTCTCATTTTAATTCTTTTGACCCTCAAAACAACCCTTGGAGGAAGGTGCTGTTATTATGCCCATTTTGCACATGGGCATCCTGTGGAGTACAAAAGTAAAGTTACTGGAGCAGAGCCAAGATGGTGGAGGAGAAACAGGGCTTGCCCTCTGCTCCAGTTTCCACCTCCTTTAATATACATAAAAAATTACTCTAAACATATTTTAGAGCTACAGAAACCACAAAGTGACAGAGAGAAACCAATCTCCTGCTGAAGGCATCCTGGAAAGGCTGAGAATAAGGGGCTATCACAATGGCCTGGGAGCCGAGCCCAACCCCATATGAGCCATGTGGTTTTGGTCCCAGGGCAGCCCCTATCACAAAAGACCTAGCAGCTTCTATGTTAAGTGATCAAAGGGCTTGCCATATGATATTAGAGAGGGCAAAGGAGCTAGGAGTAAAACCAAGAATCACCTATTTAGCAAAACTTAGTATAATGCTTCAGGAGAAAATATGATCATTCAATGAAATTGTGCATTTTCAAGCAATTTTGATGAAAAAAACAGAGATGAACAGAAAATTTGACTTTCAAATACAAGAATCAAGAAAAGCATGAGAAGGTAAACAGGGAAAAGAAATCATAAGGAACTTAAATAGAGTTGAACTATTTGCATTCCTACATGGCAAAATGATAATTGTAACTCATAAGACTTTTCTTGGTATGAGGACAGTTGAAGGGAATCAACCTATCTATCTATCTATCTATCTATCTATCTATCTATCTATCTATCTATCTATCTATCTATCTTTCTATTTATCTCTATCTATGTATACATACATATATGTATGTATAGGAGGGTGTAGGTGTGAATACATATATATATATATGTGAGGGTGTGCATATGTATGTACATGTATACATGGACAGAGGGAGCAAGACAAGTTGAATATGAAGGGATTATATCTAACCAATAAAATTAAGAGGTGAGAGAGAAATTTATTGAGAGACAGAGGAAGGGAGAGATAAATTAGGGTTTTTACAATGGAGGGGAAAAGTAGGAAGGTAAAAGGGAATGAGACAACCTTATTCTCATTGAATTTGTCTTTAGGAGGGAATAACACACAAACTCAATTGGATATCTTACCTTACAGAAAAATGGGGGGGGAAGGGGATAAGAGGGTGATTGATAGGAGGGAGGACAGATTCAGGGAGAGGGTAGTTAGAAGCAAACACTTTTGAAAAGGGACAGGGTCAAAGGAGAGAAGAGAATAAGTTAGGTTTGGGATAGGGTGGAGGGAAATATAATTAGACTTTCACAATATACATACTATAGAAATATTTTGCATAACTACACTTGTGCAAACTATATTGATTTGCTTATCTTTCCAGTGGGGGTGGGTGAGGAGGGGAGAAGGGAAAAAATCTGGGACTCAAAGTTGTAAAAACATATGTGTATAAATTTTGGTTTTTACATGCCACTAGGAAATAAGTTATACAGGCACCAGTGTACAGAAATTCATCCCCCCTTACTAGAAAGTTGGGGGGCAGGGGCAGCGGTGTGAGGGAGGATATAAGAGAGAACAGATTGGGGAAATGGGTATTCAGTAGGCTTGCTATTTTGGGGTGGGGATAGGGGGAAAAGGGAGAACAAATTTTCAACCCAAAATCTTGTGGAAATGAATATTGCAAACTAAAATAAATTAGAAAAAAATTAAGTGGAGTTACCTATGTAAAGTCTCAGATCTAGGTATTTTCTGAGAGCTGCTATGAATTCTGGTCTTCTTGACTCCAGGGTCAATTCTCTTTTCACTGTGTCACTCAAATACGTGATTCATGGTAGCATACTTCATTCCTAATATGTAATCCTTGCTCTTTCTTTCTACTTTCTGCTCACATCCCAGGTCATAGGATTTTGTATCCTACTAAAATGATGCCTAACAAGGGCTGACTTTTGGTTTGTCCTCATCCTTTGAGCCATGGCATTCCTTTTCAAAAAAGTGTGTATAACACATTGTCTAGTTGTGACCTTAATAACTGTTGTGACACTGTTGATATATGAAAAAAAATATATAGAATATTCTAAGTGGCTTTTCAGGAATATTAAAATGTTAATATTTTGTTTAAGATAGAAATGTTTTAAAATGGTAAAAACAGAAAGGAAAGTTCTTTGCTTTGATATCTATCCAGAAACTTTCAAAAATTCATTTTCCAAAGAATGAATCTTTTCTTTTATTTATTTTGTTTTTCCTCTTCATAACATTTTGAATTTATTTGAAAAAAATTCCTATTTATCCTCTGTTCCAGAAGTGAGGAAATAAACTTTCTGTTGCAGGATTTATTACTATTAGTGGGGTCTATGTAGTTACTTTGATAAATTGGGAGACTTATGTTATTGTAGATTAATTTCTTTGATAGAAAATCTCCTTCACTGATTTCTAGAAGTATTTCAAAAAGTATGAGTTGTTAGAAATTTAGAAAAAACTTTCTATATGGACTCAATAATTATTTTAGGATATATATCTGGTTGATATTTGTTATTTGTTCTTTTCTGGACATAATGGCTTATTCTTCCAAGGGTTATGCACAAAAAGAGCTAAGCTTCCCCTTGTTAGGGAGAGACTTTCTTGCCACAACACCCTATGTAAAAGAGAGTTGACATCCCTTTCTAATTAAAGTTCAGACAACACAATTAAAGAGAAGTTTGGTGTCCACAGAACCATCAGCTACACCCTACAGAACTGAACTGATAAACAAAGATGTTGATATGCCTAGCAGAGACATTGGTGGGAGCTAATGACCTATTGTTTTGAATAAGTGCTCACTCATACAATGTCTCAAACCTTTAGTAGTTTTTGAAAGTCCAATGTGACAGAAGGAATACCCCAGGTGTAATTAAAATGGTTCAGTAAGACAGTCACAATTTCCAAAGTTTCATAGATTGAACGAAAAGATAAATAAAATTATAGATATCTCAATGGATAAATAACAAGTTTATCAAATATTCAATATATGTCAGGCAGTATACACACAAATAAATATACACACATATGTATGTGTATGTATATATATAAAACTTGAAATGGTCTTCATATTTCAAAATAGCAAATGCTTGTTATATTTATGAGTATAGTTCTTCCTCTGATAGATATTAATATAATGGTTCCCAAAGTATGGTCCAGCTACCTCTAGTGGTCTCAAATATCATTCCAGGGAACCTTCAGATGAAAATTTTTTAGATGTAACAATAGTAAGATAATATAATTTTCAATATAGTAAATGCTGAGAGATATAGTAACACACATGAGCAAAAGTTCAAAAGTAGGGAGTTCCTCAATAACTATTAAGTGTGTAAAGGGGTCTAGAAATCAAAATATTTGAAGATTGATAGCTTCCTAAGTAGTAGATGGTACTTGTTATTCAATAATGCCAAACAGGATCAATGCCTTCTGCCCTATCTTCTGGTGGTAAGCACTGCCCAAAATAGGCATATTTGAAGCCTTTTCAAGCTGATAGGATCTTACATAATTTGCTTTCTACTGTCATTTCAATTCAATTTAATCGCTTGGTTTTAGAAAACTCAGGGACATTTTCATCCATAATGAAGACATACAGTATGCTTTCAATTGTGAACAAGTGTGACAGATTGCAAAACAGCCATGGTAGATTACAATATTTTCTAATGACAAAGACATGAAGCAGTTATCCAACTGCAAGTAAAAAAAATCAAATTTTGATTTTATAGTTGTTTGTTTACCTACCCTGATTTCTCTTTTATGGTGAAGGCATCTTGAAGGAAGGGGTATGTTTTTTTTTTTCATTGCTGTGTTCACAGTTTCTAGGAGATGACACTTGAATATGGTAGGAACTTTTAAAAAAAGTGTTCATCAAAATCAATTTCATTTAATTCAGCTGACTTTAATGATAATGTCTCTAATTAGTAGAAATCTTAGAAATTTAATCATGTCAATTTGAATCACAAAGGTTGGATTTTCAGGTTCTGTTTAAGTATATACCACATAATATAACATATTTTTGAACCTGTAAGTTAAAGTGTCCTAGTGTAATCAATAAATACAGTAGGTTTGTGAGTATTTGAATTCTGCCAAATTTCTTGACTTGACGTTTACAATTTAGTATGCTAAGAGCAATTTTCCATAATACTGAAAATATTCATGTTGTATGGGACTAAGATCAGCCTTTTGGTAAAGGAGGAATCAAATACAAGGAATTTTGGTTTAGTGGATTGGGTGATGGACAATGATTCAAGATAACTTCAGTTCAAATTCTACCTCTGAAAATTGTGACCTTGGGTAAATGACTTAACTGTCCTCTCTTTGCCTCGGTTTCCCTATTTATTAAATAAATCTGTTAGACTCAATGGATATGAGATCCCTTACACTTCTGAAATAATTCTCTGATACTATGAAAGGGAACACTCTACCCACTGCACCACTTAGCTACCCCTCTCCTCTGTGTGTATGCCTGTATCTTTGTCGAAAAGATAGTGTCAAATGAAAATAACAATATAGACAAGAGAGAAAGAGAGAGAGACAGACAGACAGAGAGAGAGAGAGAGAGACAGAGACAGAGAGAGAGAGAGACAGAGAGACAGAGAGAGAGAGAGACAGAGAGAGAGAGAGAGAGAGAGAGAGAGAGAGAGAGAGAGAGAGAGAGAGAGAGAGAGAGAGAGAGAGAGAGAGAGAGAGAGAGAGAGAGAGAGAGAGAGAGAGAGAGAGAGAGAGAGAGAGGGAGAGAGAGAGAGAGAGAGAGAGAGAGAGAGAGAGAGAGAGAGAGAGAGAGAGAGAGAGAGATTTACATGTTTATTATGTGGATGCCATATAAGGTAGCTAGATGGCTTAGTAGATAGAGCCCTTGACCTGGAATCAGGAAGACCAGAACTCAGATCTGGCCTGAGAAACTCACTGGCTGTGTGTCTCTGGGCAATTTACTTAATATCTGTTTGTCTTAATCTACTGTAGAAGGAAAGGGTAAACCATTTCAACATTTTTTCCAAGAAAATCCTTTCTTGTGTCATGAAAATTCAGACACAAGGGAACAAGAATAGTGTGATTGGAACTTTCCCAAGTATTTGAAGTAGCAATAAAAGAAATAAGAAAGCTGATTCTACTTTCTAGATTACTTTCTAATGGGAGGAAACAGTATATAAAATCAGGGGAATGAAAGTGGAAAGAGGAATGTTTTCAGCATGATAATAAATTTTAATAATCTAGAGATACAATAAGCATGATTAGGATGAAAAGGCTATTAAATTGAAGGTAGAGAGGCCAGAGAATCAGGAGTAGAGTGAGGAGAGAAGTGAGCATGGGTAATTTGGGAATTTTCATGAAATGATTCTAGGCAGGAACTTTTAAGTTTGTAAAGCACTTTGCATACATTATCTCCTTTGAGTCTCACAACAACCGTATAATGTAGGTTCTAAAGGTGTAATTACTTCCATTTTACAGATGATTAAACTCAAGCTTAGAGAGATTAAGTGACTTGCTCCTGGTTATAAACCTAGTAACAGACTGGGGATTTGAAACTAGGTCTACTTGATTGTATGGTACTACTCAACACTGGCTATGAATAAATCATATAGTCTATATTCAATTGTTTTAGTTACAAAAAAAGCAAATAAATGCCTAAATTTGCTGGGTGCTGGCTTCTGAAGTAGTTAAAAAATATGTGTACTCTTTTCTCGAGTAGTTTGCAATGCAATTGGGGAAATATAATTAATTATATCTACAAGTTTGCATTGTATACATTATAATGCCCACAAACATAGAAATATGCTATGAGATCAACACATGAAAGGTGCAGAAAATAATAATCAATATCTGAAATTTTATTATACAAATTTTACTATTCAGAGTTCAAAGCATGAGGACATTAGGCAAGAGGGATATTTCTAATTGTCATAGTTGCTTTAAAGCAATTTGGATTTAAGACACAATTTTTCACATCTTGCTAGGCTAAAGTTTCTCTCTCTCTCATAATCTGGTGGCAAAAGAAGTGTTTATGCATAAAAAGTCATATTTTACTGGTTCTTCCATTGATTCACTGTTGCCCCTGGCAAGGCAATTAACTTCTTTCTGACTCAACTTCTTCATTTGTAAGATGTAGTTTTCATTATCACACAGAGATAATGGATATCTGGAGGTTTCTATTACAGATACAGATATTTATCTTTGTGAAGGCACAGTCAGTTTCCAGTCTAAAAACAGGGATGTGTCATCTTATGATTATTTTTGGAGGCTAATGAGATCTATGTATAATCACTCCTTAAATAGTAGGGAAGTCCCTTACACTGAAAGATAATTGCTTCCAGAATGATGGCAATATCTCTAAAAAGCACATCAGGATTTCCTGACTTGCTTTATAGAGATACTGTCAAACATCAAAATGCCATACCATGATACACAAACCATTGCTATACTCCCCCACAAGATCCAACCTTAAAGAAAAGCAGCCTTTCAAATGTTCAGTACACTGGCACTTATGTCTATAGAATACCTTTGTTTTATGCTTTATAGGGATAAAATTATGTGGTGTGACAACAGTGTCTCCCATCTCAATACAGGTCTCCCATGTCAATATTATCTGTTTCTTTTTTTCCCTTTTTTCTTTATTAATTTGTTTGTTTCCTTTTAGTTTACAGGATTCAATTCCACAATTCTTTGAATTTCACATTTTGTCCCCCTCTTCCCCCCATGGCGGCTTATAGTCAAATATAGGATCTGTAAATACTTTCACATTATACATTGGTCAGGTTATAAGGACGGATTGTACCAGCTGGAATGAAAAATGGTAAAGAGGACATAAAACCAAATAAGAGAACGAAAAAGATCAGATATTTTGCTTCCACCTGGATATAAACTTAGTTCTTTCTCTGGATGCACATTTTTCTCTCCATCATGAGTCTTTTGGGATTGACTTATATCACTGCATTGCTGAGAAGAGTCCAGTCTATCAAAGTTGGTCATCACACATACGTTGTGTCTGCAACTGTGTACAAATTTCTCCTGGTTCTACTCTTGTCACTCAGCATCAGTTCTTTTAAACCTCTCCAGGTAAATATGAAGACTGCCTGCTCCTCGTTTCTTATAGCACAATAGTATTCCATAACATGCATATACCACAAATTGTTCAGCCATTCCCCAATTGATGGGCACCCCCTTAATTTCCAATTCTTTGCCACCACAAAAAAGGGCTGCTGTAAACATTTTTGTGCATATGGGTCTTTCTCCCATTTCTATGATCTCTTTGGGATATAGCCCTAGGAGTGGTATTGCTGGATCAAAGGGTATGAAAGTATTTATAGCCCTTTGGGCATAATTCCAGATTGCTCTCCAGAAAGGCTGGATCAGTTCACAACTCCACCAACAATGCATTAGTGTTCCGGTTTGCCCGCAGCCTCTCCAGCATTTGTCATTTTCCTATTTTGTCATCTTAGCCAATCTGACTGGTGAGATGTGGTACCTCAGAATTGTTTTGATTTGCATTTCTCTAAGCAAATTAGAATTAGAGCATTTATTCATGTGCTTATAGCTTTAATTTCTTTCTCTGAAAACTGCCTGTTCATATCCTTTGACCATTTATCAATTAGGGAATGACTTGTATTCTTATATATTTGACTTAATTTTCCTGTATATTTTAGAAATGAGTCCTTTGTCAGAGACATAAGTTGTAAAGATTCTTTCTCAATTTCCCACCTCCCTCTTAATCTTGCTTACATTGGCTTTGTTTGTACAGAAGCTTTTCAATTTTGTGTAGTCAAAATTATCCGTTTTACATTTTATAATGTTCTCTAATTCTTGTTTAGTTATAAAATCTTTCACTCTCCCCAAATGTGACAGGTAAACGATTCCTTGTTTTCTGACACTGCTTACAGTATCAAACTTTATACCTGGATCATGAACCCATTTAGACTTGATTTTGGTATATGGTGTTAGATCATGGTCTATGCCCAGTTTCTGCCATACTTTATTCCAGTTTTCCCAGCAGTTTTGTCAAATAGTGAGTTGTTATCCCAAAAACCAGGGTCTGGAGGTTTATCAAATAATACATTACTATAGTCATTGGCTTCTGAATCTCGTGTGCCTAATCTATTCCATTGATCCACTCCTCTATTCTCAGCCAGTACTAAATAGTTTTAATGACTGCTGCTTTATAGTACAGATTGAAATCTGGTAAAGCTAGTCCACCTTCCCTAGCATTTCTTTTCATTAATTCCCTTGATATTCTGGACCGTTTATTCTTCCAAATGAATTTTGTTAGTATTTTTTCTAGCTCTATAAAGTAGTTTTTTGGTAAATTAATTGGTATGGCACAAAATATATAATTTAATTTAGGTAAAATTGTCATTTTTATTATATTAGCTCGACCCAGGCATGAGCAATTGATATTTTTCCAATTAGTTAGATCTGACTTTATTTGTGTGAAAAGTGTTTTGTAGTTATGATCATACAGATCCTGGGTTTGTTTTGGCAGGTAGATTCCCAAATATTTTATAATGTCTGCAGTAACTTTAAATGGGATTTCTCTTTCTATTTCTTGCTGTTGAATTTCATTGGAACGATATAGGAATGCTGAGGATTTATGTGGGTTTATTTTATATCCTGCAACTTTGCCAAATTTATTTATTGTCTCAAGCAGTTTTTTACTTGATTCTCTAGGATTCTCTAAGTATATCATCGTATCATCTGCAAAGAGTGATAGCTTGGCCTCTTCTTTGCCTAACTTGATTCCTTTGATTTCTTTTTCTTCTCTAATTTCTACTGCTAACATTTCTAGTACCAGACTGAATGAGAGGGGTGATAGTGGACACCCTTGTATCACCCCTTATCTTATGGGAAATGCTTCTAGCTTCTCCCCATTACATAAAATACTTGCTGATGGCTTTAAATAGATGCTACCTATTATTTTAAGGAAGGCTACATTTATTCCTATACTTTCTAATGTTTTTAATAGGAATGGATGTTGTATTTTGTCAAAAGCCTTTTCTGCATCTATTCAGATGATCATGTGGTTTCTGCTAGTTTTATTGTTGATATGATCAATTATACTGATGGTTTTCCTACTATTAAACCATCCTTGCATTCCTGGAATAAATCCTACCTAATCAAAGATAAGTTGCTGTAGTCTTTTGGCTAGTATTTTATTTAGAATTTTTGCATCTATATTCATGAGGGGGATTGGTCTATAATTTTCTTTCTCTGTTTTATCTCTTCCTGATTTAGGTATCAGTACCATATTTGTGTCATAAAAAGAATTTGGTATGACTCCTTCTTCACTAATTTTCCCAAATAGTTTGTAGAGTATTGGAATCAATTCTTCTTTAAATGTTTGATAGAATTCACTAGTGAATCCATCTGTCCCTAGAGATTTTTTCCTAGGGAGGTGACTGATGGCTTGTTCAATTTCTTTTTCTGAGATGGGATTATTTAAGTAATTTACTTCCTCTTCAGTTAATCTGGGCAACTTGTATGTTTGTAAATATTCATCCATTTCCCTAAGATTGTCAAATTTATGTGCATACAATTGGGAAGAATAATTCCTAATTATTGTTTTGATTTCCTCTTCATTGGAGGTAGATTCACCCTTTTCATTTTTGATACTCATAATTTGGTTTTCTTCTTTCTTTTTTTTATCATATTGACTAAGGGCCTATCAATTTTGTTGTTTTTTTTTTCATCAAACCAGCTCTTGGTTTTATTTATTAGTTCAATAGTTTTCTTAATTTCAATTTTCTTAATATCTCCTTTTGTCTTCAATATGTCTAATTTAGTATTTAATTGGGGATTTTTGAATTTGTACTTTTTCTAAGTTTTTTAATTGCATGCCCAATTCGTTGAGCTCCCTTTTCTCTAATTTAATCACGTATGCACTCAGGGATATAAAACTTCCCCTAAGAACTGCCTTTAATGCATACCACAGATTTTGGTAGGTTGTCTCATTATTATCATTCTCTTGAATGAAATTACTGATTGTTTCTATAATTTCTTGTTTGACCTACTCATTCTTTAGGATTAAATTGTTTAATTTCCAATTAGTTTTTAGTCTGTCTTTCCCTGGCCCTTCATTGCATATAATTTTTATTACATTATGATCTGAGAAGGATGCATTTAATATTTCTGCCTTACTGCATAGAATTGTGAAGTTTTTATGCCCTCGAACATGGTCAGTTTTTGAGTATGTGCCATGAACCGCTGAGAAGAAAGTATATTCCTTTTCATCCCCATTCAGTTTTCTCCAGAGATCTATCATACCTATCCTCTCTAAAATCCTGTTCACCTCCTTAACTTCTTTCTTGTTTATTTTGAGGTTGGATTTATCAAGTTCAGATAGGGGGAGATAAAGGTCTCCCACTAGTATAATTTTGCTATCTATTTCTTCCTCTAATTCCTTTACCTTCACCTCTAGGAATTTGGATGCTACACCACTTGGTGCATATATGTTAAGTAGTGATATTGCTTCATTCTCGATAGTGCCTTTTAACAGGATGTAGTTTCCTTCCTTATCTCTTTTAATTAGGTCAATTTTTACATTTGCTTTATCTGAGATAAGGATTGCTACCCCTGCTTTTTTACTTTAGGTGAGGCATGATATATTTTATTCCAACCTTTTACCTTTACCTTGTGTGTATCCCTCTGTTTCAGATGTGTTTCTTGTAAACAGCATATTGTAGGATGATGATTTCTAATCCATTCTGCTATCCATCTCCTTTTTATGGGAGAATTCATTCCATTCACATTTACAGTTATTATTGTTATCTGTTTCTTTCCACCCATCCTATTCCTGCCCCTGTTAATGTTCATATTTTTCCTCCCTTCTCCCTTCCCCCCCTTAATAGTTTTCCTTTTGACCCCCACCTCCCTCAGTGTTCCCTTTTCGGCCCCCCTCCCTTTTCCTCCCCTTTCCCCTTACTACTTCCCTCCCTACAAACCACTCCCACCCCCTTTCGTGACCTTTTCCCTCTCCTACTGCCTGTAGGATATTGTTATACTTAATGAAGTATGCTATTTCTTCTTCGCATCAAGAGTAACAGGAACAAATCTCATGCAAAGCTCCTCTCCCTCCCCTCTTTCCCTCTAAAGTGATACTTTTTGCATTCCTTCTCCATAGAGTCCTATGCTTAACTGGTTGTTATTCCCTACTTGTTCCAGAAGCAATGAAGGAAAAGCTCATATGCTTCCCAACTCCCTCCCTTTTTTTCCTCTGCTATACAGTTTTTATGCCTCTATGAGTGACATAATTTACCCTTTTCCACTTCAACCATTCCCTTTCTTCCATTGCAGTCCCTTTGTAGCCCTTAATAAGATTTTTTTAATTGTCATTTTTTGTATTTTATAGTCATACCCTCTACTTGTCTATCACCAGTTTGCTCTTATCAAATAGCAGGGTGTGTGTGTGTTCTCCTTGTTTACCTTTCTAAGTCACTGTTGCATCTCGTAATTGGAGGTTGAATTTTCCATTGAGTTCTGGCTTTTTTATCAAGAAGGTCTGGAATTCTGTTATATTATTGAATGAGCATCTCTTTGCCTGGAAGAATATGCTCAGTCTCGCTGGGTATGTGATCCTTGGTTGTAACCCGAGCTCTTTTGCCTTCTGGAAAATTGTGTTCCACTGCCTCAGATCTTTCAGTGTAGAGGATAACAAATCCTTGTCAATCCTCACTGTGGACCCTCGATATTGAATTGTTTCTTTCTGGCCGCTTGAAGTATTTTCTCTTTTATCTGGTAGTTCTGGAGTTTGGCCACAACATTTCGAGGATTTTCCAGTTTGGGATCTCTTACAGCAGGTGTCTGGTGGATTCTCTCGATTTCTATTTTGCCCTCAGGTTCTAGTATCTCAGGGCAGTTTTCCTTAACGAGCTCTTGGATAATGTTGTCCAGGCTCATTTTTTCATCATAATTTTCTGGTAGGCCTATGATTCTCAGATTATCTCTCCTGGATCTGTTTTCCAGGTCAGTTATTTTTTCTTTGAGGTATTTTACCTCTTTTTCTAATTTTTCATTCTTGTTGTTTTGGTTGGCTAATTCTTGGTTCTTCATAGAGTTATTTGTTTCCATTTTGTTAATTCTGGTTTTTAGCAAATCATTTTCCTTTTAATTTTTGAAGCTCCTTTTCCATATCATACACTTTTCTTTTTAAAGAGATGTTTTCCTCATTATAATGTTTTTCTAATTCTGCTATTTTTGTTTTGAGAGAATTATTCATTTTGTCTTCTATCTCTCTTATTTTGTTTTTAAAGTTCCTTTTGATCTCATCTAGGAGAGCCTTCTGTGCTTGGGACCCATTCCCTGTTGAAGTTTCAGCTTTGTGTGTGGAGCCCACATTGTCTCCCTCTGAGGTTGGTTCCTCCCTCTGAGGATAGTAGGACTCCAGAGTCTTTGTCTTTGTAGTCTGCTTTCTACCCATTTTGAGGCAGGGTCCTAGCCATGCCCTTCCTCTAGGATCCCAAGCCTTTACAGTGGAGGGTTTTGCCCAGGGCAAGAGTTACTATGTTTTCAGGGTCGGGGGGGGTGGTGGTTTGGAGCAAGTGGGGTTCACTCCATCATCCTCGTCTTTGGAGGTCCTGAAAGGGGCTTTTTAAAAAAAATTTCTGGGCTATGAAGTGGTAGCCCCAGGAGTGTTTGCTGTCCAGGACAGGGGCCCTTGTATTTGCTTCTTACCTTGCTCTTTCCAGTCCCAGCCCTTTGGTGATAGGCCTGGTAGTGGACCTTGTGGTTGGTGGGAAGACTTGCCCTCCGAGTTGATCAGGCCCCTTCCGGGCCTGCGTCTGCCGGCCGCACCTTCCCGGCCTGTGTCTGCCACGCTGCGCCTTCCCGGACTGCGTCTCAATATTATCTGTTTCTAATCATGAATCTATTCACAAGGTTAGAAATTACATCATTAAAAATATTTGTTTATAAAAATAATTTGCCCTTGTTAAAATACCAAGGGTGTATGATGGTTTAACATATTAACATATCAATCTCTTAATATGAATTAGTTTATTGGATAATCTTCAAGGTGACACCTATGTAAATTAGAGCCCTACAGATCAAGCTATTGAATAGAAAGTTTCATGGTAGAAGTATATATTGCTAGAGAGGAAAGAGATTCAAAGGCAAGGTGCTTCAACAGGAGTTCAAAAGCATAGGGCTCAACTTGCAACGCTGGAAACTTGAGATGAGCACTAAGAAGAGGGAGCAACTATGATATTTATGAATTGGACTAAGTGGTTGTAGAGCTCCCTTCCACATTTGAATATTTATGTTCTGAATGGGGTAGTGAAAGAATCTCAAAAGTCTGTATCTATGAAAGTGAGGAAGGAGAGGGAGACTTAAAAAAGAAAAAGAGTGGTAATAAAACAGATTAAGAATAGAATTGTAATTAAAAATTCTCATCCATTTTAAGGTTGTTACATATATGTCTGTACCCTGTGAAATGGATTATAATTTAATCACATGTCAGCATAATTTTAATCTCCTGCCTGAATTAATGAATTAGATTTTATCATTCTACCAAAAAGGGAAACGCTTCATTTCTATAACATATAATAAGAATATAATCATTGATTGACACCTTTTTATATATCACAAAAATACAGTAATCCTGCAAGAATACATATATTAGTAATACTCAAAAAGCTTGAAAAATAATCAGTAATTGTTCCTTGTAACTAAAGAGAAAAGAATAAAATCATTGAATCTAATTAACTCCACTAAGAAAGCACATTTCATGTTTTCATATCTTTGCCTTCATTTTCAAAATGATGCTATGTAGCAACTAGATAAAAACTGTTTGGTTTAGTCACTCCTCTGTGTTTTGGTCAAATCTGGTTTATATTGATATTTCAAGGTTTAAAAGTTAAGAGATTGAGGAGAAGCTAGGTGGCACAGTGAATAGAGGACCAGCCTTGGAGTCAGGAGGACATAAATTCAAATCTGGCCTCAGACAATCAACACTTACTAGCTGTGTGACCTTGGGCAAGTCACTTAACCCCAATTGTCCTGCCTTCTCCCCCCCACCCCCCAAATATAAAAGTTAAGAGATTTTGTTTTCCACCAGTGCTGGATGACAAATCCTTCTATGACTTGGTTAAAAATTTTCAAGTCACTGTTACCAGAAAATTCATCACTTGGGCTGACTCTTATTAAAGCAAAGGTACAGATGAAGGGTAATAATAAACATTTCATGTAGGATTTTATGAGACAATTTACTAGAAGTAACAGTCACATTCCTAAAAAAAATAGTAAGTGAACAACATTGGAAACCTCTCATGATAATATCTTTTTGCTAATTTTTCCCTAAAATCAGATCATTATTCTCTCCACTAGAGTCCTAATCTGTTGTCTTATTATTTTGTAGAGGTAACCTGAGTTCTTAAAGGCTGTGTGTAAAGAAGGGTGTAGGTTGTGGCAATTATTGTTGTGTTGGAAAGTCTATCAGTTTAGCTGTGGTTAGATTGTGTGTCATCTGAGATCAACCCTAAGCAGCTTCACAGTCTTCTAATCAGGAAGTTAGCCCATAGGTGATTCATTTCTTTTTTTGCCTCATTAACTCAATAGTGGATGTTATCCTCCAATTTGGAAATTATTGCTTCCCACAAAGTAAATCAATAGAAATAAATATTTAAAAAGTGTAATTATCAGTACATTATTTAATGAATACTTAGATCGATTGGATCTATATCTGGAAGAAACCTCAAAGATCTTCTGGTCCAAATACAATATTTAATATAAAATATTTTGGATCATTGTACACTTGATAAATATTTACAAACATGTTAAATTCCATAATACACAGGGCAGAAAAAGAGGATTTTCCACTAAACCATGAATTTCTATTATGTATTTAGTATTTATTATATTTGCCATATTTTTTTCAAGTAGATAATTACTTCAGTACTGTGATTGCAAAAACTGTCTTTAAAGTCTATTTCTTCCTCTATATTTCCTATTAGTCCCTTTTCTGCATTTTCAAAAGTGTTTTTTAAATTTTTTTTTGCATTACTATCTCTACCATTACCACTCCATATATGACTTTCTTTATAACAAATAATCATTGTGACGGAAAACAAAACAAGATAAAACACAAAAAAAAAAACCAAAACCAGCAAACAACAAATAAATAAAAACAGTGATCATATCTAAAATTTGTATATCATTATGCTTTTATAGTCCATTCCCTCTCAATCAGTATTTAGCAGATGATCTGGCACATATTAATCACTTCCTAACTGTTGATTAATTGATCAACGAGATGAGACCATGGTTCGTCAGAATATTTCTTCTAGTGTCCCAACTCCTTTATTTTATAGATGAGAAAATTGAGATAATAAGAGACCTGCCTACTACAAAAGTAGTAATTATCAAAAGTAGAATTTGAACCAAGAGCCTCTGGATCTAGGACCAATTTTCATTGTGATGTACTTAAAACAAAGTCAAGCATCCATGCATATGAGTACACTTTCCTCTAATCTTATGTTTCACATTATATTCTGAACTTATATTTATGGATAGGCATTTTTATATCTTACAAGAATAGCTTGAGACATCAAGCTTAGAAAACATTTTAAAGAACATATTTTTATACTATGTAACTCTACAGAATAATTAAATTAATCATTCTTTGATACTTTTGCACAATAGAATTATCCTATACTTGGGCAGTCATTCAGCCTGGGGAATACTGAGACCAATTTAAATTGCTATTAATTGGTGCTTAAGAATGCAGTTGCAGACTTAGAGTGCCCTTGTAGAATACAATGTATTCAAATGTACTCTATTTTAGAGCTTTATTTGAAATAATTCTATTACAATTAAGATTTTTTGGTGGAGGATGAACATTTGGGAAAGCTAAAAGCAGGGAAGAAAATGCCAATAGACATCAATGAAACTTCCCCCCTCCCCTAACAAAAAAAAAATTGGTTAATGCATGATTTATTGCTAAATTTGATCCTCACGACAACTTTGCAAAATATGCTCTGAAAATATTAATGTCTCTATTTTAGAGATGAGCCAACAGGGTAGGAGAATAAATCAACTTATACTAGTTACAATGTTAACAAGTGGTTATGAGCCCAGGTTTTCAGATCCCATAGTCAACCAATCAATTAATAAATAAATATATGTCAGTTGATAACTTGAGCTAAAGTTTTTAAAGTTTGTCATGAAAGAATAGAAAAATCAAAATGTAGTGGGAATGTAAAGTATCAAAATTCTAGCAAAGTTAGTGTAAACCTTTAATATTTTTTGTTATATGTCTCTCCTGTGCTGACAATCTAAGGATCAGATTTGTTCTCAAGTCTTTCATTATAATTTTTCCTCTCTATCTCTTTTGTTCTTTTGACTCCAAGGATACCAAGCTACCTGTGAGATGTTCACTCATCACTTCTGACCATCATTTTTTCATTTGTAGAAAAAAAGAGAAAGCCTTGTTCCCAAACCCTTCAGATGTTTAAAAATTGACATATCCCTGTTTTGGCCCTTCTAACTCCCCTTTTAAATTGTATAATTCTGGAGAGGCCTGTTTTATTTTTTTGTTTGTAGCCATGTCACCTAAGTAGAGTAATTGGCAGATAATTGTGTTTTCAATAAATGTTCATTGATTGTTGATTCTGTCCCTTTGATTAAACTCATATTATCAAACCAGTGATATCCAAAGAAGAAAACATTCTTAACCTAATGATCTTTTGTGATAGTAATGGCAATTAAAGATTCCTCTGTATTGGCTTGGTTTTCAAACTGATTGTGTTAAAACCCAGAGCTTGTTAATCCCACCTGTGGGATGGACTTGTTGATGTGAAAAGAAAGTCCTGAACTGGGAGGAGCTGGTGACGTAGATTTTGAGAGACAAGAGAGAGGCGGAAGACCTTTTTTTGGAAGCAGCACCTCGTGGAGAGAGAGAGACTAAGAGAATTGCTGGTGGCCGCTTTGAATTGCCCTGGACTTTTGAGACCTGCCCCCTGAGCTGCCAAGGACTGAGGAGACATGGCTGTTTTGCTGGTACTTTGTCTGTTTTGATGTTATTTTGCCAGATTTGTCCACTGGTGAAAGACAGTCCTTTTGTTGAAGAAGTCCTGGAACCTGGCATTAGGTTAAGAAGCCCTGAGACTGTCCTGCAGACAGAGAGTGAATACTGTCCACTGGTGAAGGACAGTGCTGTTGTTGCAGGGGTCTGGAGACTGTCCTGCAGACAGAATGAATACTGTCCACTGGTGAAGGACAGTGCTGTTGTTGCAGGGGTCTGGAGACTGTCCTGCAGACAGAGTGAATACTGTCCACTGGTGAAGGACAGTGCTGTTGTTGCAGGGGTCTGGGAGCCTTTCTGTTGGTTCAGAAGCCCTGAAGAAGGATTTTCTTGTTGGATGTTTACAGAAATCCTGGGAGAGGGCTTTGCTAATGTGTTCAGGGGTTCTAGGACTGTTCTACAGACAGAGGATGAATTCATGAAGGGACTGGCAATGTATCTTATGGCCTTGCTAAGCCTTGTCTCCCCAGGAACTAAGATTGCTGAGAACTTGCCTCGTGTCAAGATGAAGAAAAGACCTCCATTTGGGTATTAAGTGCTGTGTTTAAACTTGATGTAACTCTGGAGTAGATTCAATTGTGATCCAGGGGTGGGGAACTTTTGACCTTATGTTTGGAAACTAATCTCCATTTGTGAAGAGGGGCTTTGTGGTGGATTAAATTAAGGTATAGCCTGGGGTGGAGAAGTATTTAGAACAGAGACTTTGTAATTGATTGAATGATTGGAAGGTCCTGGGGTGGGGTAGTACTTGGAGATTATTTAATCAAGCTTAGTAAATGCTGTATTTGGAATGATGTCATGTTTTGATCTTCTCTGTTCTTGGTTTGTCACTGAATAAAATGGAGAGCACCTATGCTGGTATTTTGAACCTGGGAAGTTGTCTTTCCTTGGCATTACATCACATCTTTCCATATTAATTAGTAACAGCCTAGTCAAATCTTACTTCAAACACTTACAAGCTGTATTACCCTGAGTAAATCACTTAAACTTATCTCTATCAGTTTCCTTAACTGTAAAATGAATTGGAGAAGGAAATGGAATAGAAATGGAAATGGAAAACCACTCCAGTATCTTTACCTAGAAATCCCCAAATGCGGTCACAAAGAGTCAGGCATGACTGAAAAACAACATTCATCAGTTTTGTTTCTGCCTCCTAAAGCCTGACCACATAGTCTGTGGTCCTGTCTGTGTCCTTTTGCTCCTTAGAGTGATTTTTTAAAGAAGTGTCTTAATTCAGTAATAAACCCATGACTCATTCATTTCTATCAATGAGATTGGTTCTAGTAAGATAACCTGACTTTATGCCCCTCCCACAGAATCAATGTTTTATTGAATGATTATTTTTCACATGATCTATTAGCTTCATTAGTTGTTTTTGTTTATAAGTGAACTCTTTGGATATAGTACAAATTCTTTAATACTCGTTGTTGAAATTGAGCTAAAATCTGTTACATTCTTTTTTTATTCTAAGTGCACCCATTTACACTGTGCACTAGTGCACAGCACTAGTACACACCCACTAGAGTGCACATACAATAAATCTGTATTTCCTTTCCAGAAATTTCTATTCATGGGAATTGATTCTGCTCTCTGAGTAAAGCAAAATATTTTTAATACTTAATTCTCATGACACTGTTAAATATTTGAAGACAGAAACATGAAATGCATGATAATGCAAGTAGGTTGTCATGTAACTTTTGGATGATCCAACCCAAAGATTCTTTGTTATTCTTTGTAGCCTTTGACTTTGTAGATCATGCTCTCTGGCTTGATATTCCCTTCTCTTTGGTATGTTTTTTTTTTAAACACCCTTCTCTCAATGATCTCATCCTACCTCTACTTTGCTGAAAACTCAACTACAATATAATCTCTAACTGTAAGTGTCCAATAGTGTTCTACCCTGCCCTTTCTCTTCTCCCTCAATACTACTTCATTTAATTATTTCTCAATCTTCCATGGATTTAAGCTATCATCTCTCTGCTAATGATTTTCATATATAAGTAGCCTCACCTCACCTCTCTTTATACTTCTAATCTCACATTTCCATCTGTCATTCAGACATCTCAGTCTGGAAGACCAGTAGACATTTTAAACTAAACATGTCCAAAACAATTGGTTATATTTGCTGCTAAACTCCCACCTCTTACTAACTTCCATATTACTATATAGAGCAACACCAGCCTCCAATTCTTCATGCTTGTAATTTTGGAATTATCCTTGTTTCCTCATTATCTTTCAATTTCCCTATCAATGAGATGTTTCTGATATTTCCAATGTTTCCATGGCCTGTTCAAATTCACCTTTGCAAACATCTCTCTAACATGTCTATTTTCTTCTCTGATAATGGTAACAATAGTTGAAGTCTTGATTTTTTTGCGTGGACTTTTGCAATAGCCTTCTGATGATGCTGCTAATTTCACATCTCTTCTCCAATCCATCCCTAAAAGGCTTTGTAATATTTACCTGTTCTTATGGTGCAATAGCTTTCCATAATCTCCAGATACTACATGTTTTTACAATTCCAAGGTTGATGAGCATCTATCTATCTGTCTGCCTGTCTATCTATCTATCTATCTATCTATCTATCTATCTATCTATCTATCTATCTATCTATCTAACTATCTATCTATCTATCTATCTGTGTGTGTGTCTGTCTTTCTTTATATCTTCATATATATTCACAAATATAATAAATTCATACTAGAATTCTAAGTACTTCACAACCTACTAAATTTTTTTTAACATTTTCTATGTATGAATTAATGCAAAGGATAATATTTTCAAAATATTTATTATTATTCATTAGTTTAGGGAACTTCCTAGATTACAATGATAGGAATGATGATGATGATGATAGGGATGATTTCACATAGTGTATGGCACTTTTGAATATTATATGCTATAATAGAATTCTTTAATAATAGTTGGAAAGATATAAATTCAAAGGTTGACTCAGACATTTATTAGCTATGTTACCTTGTCTAAATCATTTAATCTCTCTTAGTTTACTCATCAGTTTATTGGGGCTAAATATACTGCCTACCTCACAAGATTTCTATGAGGATCAAATAAGGCAATATAGTCTATGTGAAGCATTGTTTTTCTTTTTTTTTGTCTTTTTACGTTTCTTTATTGGAGGTTGGCTTGACCTTAATACTTTTCTTACATTTACATTCAAATTTTAAGTGGTTAGTTGTTCTTTCCCTTTATATTGTTGTAGTTACTCTGCATTTTGTTTTCTTGGTTCTGCTGACTTCAGTCTGCATCAGTTCATGTAGATCTTTTGATACTTCTCTGTTTTCATCAGAAACTTCATTTCATATAGTACAGTAATATTACGTTATATTCATGATCACAATTTGTTTAGCTAATCCCCAATTGGTGGGCATCTACTTTATTTCCAGTTTCTAGCTATCACAAAAAAGTGCTGACATAAATATTTTGAAGTGTGTGGAATTTTTTTTTCTTATTGATGGTTTCTTTAGGAATGGAGTCTCTGGTTCAATGGACATTTCAGTATCTTTATTTGCATAATTTCAAATTTCTTCCCAAAATGGTTGTAGCATTTCAAAGTCCCACCAAATATGTATTAATGTGCCTATCTCTCTAGAATTCTTCCAACATTGACTGTTGTTATTTTTTTGTCATTTTAGCCAGTTTGCATGGTGTGAGGTGAAAACCTAGGTTTCTTTTGATATGCATTTTTCTTATTATCAGTTGTTTGAAGCATTTTTTCGTGGAGTTGTGAATATTTTTCAGACCTTTTGAGAATTTTTTTTGTTCTCAAATGTTTTATTAACTTCTGATTTACATCATTAATTTCGCCAGATTTTGAGTTACAAATTTTCTCCCCGTTTTTCCCCTACCCATTGCAACAAAATAGCATTCCCAACAAGATATCCCTCCTCCAATCTGCTGTCTCCCATATTTTCTCCCATAACCCTTTTGAATTTTTCAGTGGATCTCTATACCACAGTGCCTGTATATCTTATTATTACATGTAAAATAGTATTAATAATAATAATTATTATATATATATATATAATATGAATATTTGATTTTAAAACTTTGAATTCCAGATTCATTCACTTCCTCCCTTGTCACCCACCCTTCCTGGGAAGATAAGCAGTTCAGTATAAGTTGTACATGTGTTGCTAATGCAAAACATTAACATAGTAGATATGTTGTAAAAGACTGACTATATTTCCCTCCCTCTTATCCCACATCCCACTTGTTCAATTCTCTACTTTGATTCCGTCCCTTTTCAAAAGTGGGTGCTTCCAACTTCCCTCCCTCCAGCCTGCCCTCATTTCCATCATACCCCTTCTCATCCCCTTCCCCTCCCCCCCCTTACTCTCCTGGAGGGTGAGATACAGTATTTAGTGTGTATTTCATTCACTTCTCAAGCCAAATTAAATGGGAATAATGTTGACCCATTACCTTTTCCTTCCTATTCTTCCCTTGCATTGTATCCATATCCTCTTGCCTCTTCTATATGAGGTTGTTTAACCCATTCTGTCTCTCCCCATCTCCTCTCAATATATTCCTCTCTCACCTCTTAATTTAACCTTTTAAGTATCATCCCTTCCTGTTAAATTGGTATTGTGACCTCTATCTTTGTATACCTGTAAACATATAGACACACATTCACATATGTATTCATATAAGCATATACCCTCATATATAGACACATATATGTATATATATGTGTGTGTGTGTATATATATGTATATATATACACACACACACATACACACATACACATATATATATTTACCCTTGAACTACTGAGAGAAGTTTCATAAGTTACAATTATTGTTTTTCCATGTAGGAATGTTAATACTTAAACATTGATAAGTTCCGTATGATTTCTTTTCCCTGTTTATCTGCTCATGGTTCTCTTGCTTCTTGTTTCTGAATGTCAAATTTTCTATTCAACTGTGGTTTTTTCATCAAGAATGCTTGAAAGTCCTCTATTCCACTGAATGAGCATATTTTCCCCTGAAACATGATACTCAGTTTTGCTGGGTAGGTGACTCTTGTTTTAATCCCAGTTCCTTTGACTTCCAGAATATCATATTCCAAGCCCTTTGATCCCTCAGTGTAGAACCTGCCAGATCCTGGGTTATCCTCATTTTATTTCCACAATATTCAAATTGTTTCTTCTTGGCTGCTTGTAATATTCTCTCCTTAATCTGGGAATTCCAGAACATGGGTATAATATTCCTAGAAATTTTATTTTTGGCATCTTTTTCAGGAGGTGATCTGTGGATTCTTCCAACCTCTATTTTTCCCTCTGGTTCTAAAACATCAGGGCAGTTTTCTTTGAGAACTTCCTGGAGGATGATTTCTAAGTTCTTACTTTGATCATGGCTTTCAGGTAATTCAATAATTTTTAAATTATCTCTCCTGGATCTGTTTTCCAGGTCAGTGGTTTTTCCCATGAGATATCTCACATGGCCTTTTATTCTTTCATTTGTTTTGATCTGTTTAACAGCATCTTTATTTCTCATGAAGTCATTAGCTTCCATTTGCTCCAATATAATTCTGAAGTAATGATTCTCCTCATCGAGCTTTTGAGATTCTTTTTCCATCTGGCAAATTTGGCTTTTTAAGGCATTCTTCTCCTTATTGCCTTTTTGAGCCTCTTTTGCCATTTGGGTTAGTCTATTTTTAAGGTGTCATTTTCCTCAGTCAGGCTGTTGACTCTCATTTTGTAATTTTCTTGCATTGTTCTCATTTCTCTTCCCAATTTTTCCTCCACTTTTCTTATCTGCTTCTTAAGGTCCTCTATGGCCTGCAACAAGCTCCTACTTTTTTTTTAAGTTTTTGGTGCAGGAGTTCTGACTTCACTGTCTTCCTCCTCTTCCATGCTTTGCTCCTTTTTGTCCCCCAAAATAGGAGTCTAATATTGCAATGTTCTGTCTGCATTATTTCCTTTGCTTTGTCATGTTGCCCCTCAGTCACTTGACCCCTGGGCTTTTTGCCCCAGTAGGACTCTGCCCCCAGACAGAGGAGCTTTCATCCCAAATGCTGGGGTTTTCTCAGCTGCGGGAGGTATTAGATGGGTGCTGTCTCTGAGGCATCCACACGCTCTGGCAAGCTGGACACACACCCCAGGACCTCCACCCTATACTGCAATCCAGATCCAAGCAGGTTAAAGCAAGAGTGATTACCCTTCAGACTGGTGCTTGGTCCCCCTTCACTCTGCAGGTCAGGAGCTGAAGCTGCCACGTGGTGCTGGCTGGCTGTGCAGGAGCCTCAGTGGCTTCTTGCCCTGGGGACAAAAGCCATGTACTCCCACTTACTGGGTCCCAAAATCCAGACTGCACTGACCTCTCTCTTTGTCCTTCGCATCTTATTTTGATAAACCTGTAAAGGGCCACAGCTGCTGCTGATCTGGAGTCCCTCCGCCAGTTGCTGGTCAGGCCTGCCCTATGTGGGGCTTGGCTTGGCTCCCAAAGCATTGTGCTGTCTGATTCCTGCCAGCCTGCTGGACTGTCCTCAGTGGGAGGTTAGCTTCTCTGTGTCTTTTTGTGTGTTCTGCAGCTCCAAAGTTTGTTTAGAGTCCATTTTTTACATGGACTGGGGAAGGTGGAAGCTGGAGCAGTGGGGAGGTCCTACTTTTACTCCGGGATCTTGACTCCGCCCCTGAGTATTTCATATGTAAAGCATTTTGAAAATAAAGCACCAAACATTTTTTTCTTATTATTACTTGAAGAATGATTGATGTTAAAATGAATAGATATAAAATTATCCTTGAGTTATGGCCAAAAATCTTTACAAGCCATTGGACTCAGGAGGGAAGGATTTATAAAAAAAAGTTGAGACTCTTCCAATGGTGATATCCAAAATAACTGACACAAAAATCATTGCCCTTTTTCAACATCTTATAATAATAAGGGATTTTATCTTTTTTTAGGGTTATACATGTTGGAAATTATTGAACAATATATTTGTGAATATAGGAATTGTAAGATAAATATATATACCTTGAAGTTGAACTTTTCTTACTGCTAGATGTTTCAGGAATCTATTTAATTCTATTTAATTTTATTTTGACTATACTAGAAAATGATGGAGGGGTGTACACACTGTCAAAAGTAAGACTGAAACATCCTAAATCTTTTAATTGCTAATTAATTATGACAAAAGAAAGAATTGTGCTCAGCTGAAAATAGGAAATTGGTCACTGTGTTTCTCTTGGTGATACAGAAGGTTGGTGATTTAATAGAGGTTGAGAATGATGAATTTGAAAAAATTGGGCCAAAATCTAATCAGCAAATTTTCAATTTCACCTGTACTTGGAGAGTTCATGTTATTCATGTTTTAGTCTTACTTTTTATTGATTGTTTATTGATAGGCTAATAACATCATTTATTAGATTAGTTTCAGTGCTCAAAGAAGGGAATGAAGAAGAATGAATGAAACCTAAAGGAAATAGTCATGGAAAGTAGTCAAAGCCATCATGCCTTTGATCCTAGAGAGGTCGGCTTTGTTGTTTTTTTTTTTCTTTTTAACTCCCACTCCACCATACCATATTAAATTAAAAAAATCATGATTTTGTCATATTTTTTCTCTTGGATCTATCTCATTTTTACTTTTACATTTATTATTCTAGCCCTTATCATTCACTGAGCTTCTACATTATAATGAATATAAAAGCCTACTTATATTGGCTCAGCCTGTAAAAATATTAGTAAAGTGGGACCATTATAGCTGTGGCTAGTGTCATACTTCCCAAAACAATGTAATCTACAGTGAAACATCTTAGACAAACCATATTTTTGCATGTATATATCCATGTGCATATGCGTATATACATACACAGACAGATAGAAATATATATATATATACATGTACATGCATAAATATGCATACAAATGCATATATGTATAAGTACATATAAATATATGTGTATATCTATCTATTCCTCTGTCTGGCCCAATTTGTATTTGCCCTGGCACTGTTTTGTTCTAAATTATACTACTAAATATTTCCAGTCCTTTTTTAATTATGTTTTTTAAGTAAGGAACTCTGTTTAATGCAGCTCAGAGATCTCTTTATTCTTTTGTACAACATCTTGTCATATGTCTTCTTTTCCCAGTTGGTTCTCTCTCTTAGGTCATAATACTTTCCTTCTAATCATTAAAAAAAATCCCTTCTCTATACCACAGTTCAATGAATAACTGATTCCCTTAAGTTTCAAAGGAAAATAAATTAATCTACAAAGAGATATTACTGAACAAGTGACACAGTTGCTCCTTTACCTAGAAACTCAAGAGGGGAGTATGGGTGAAAGAAGATGCTCATGCCAATATTTGGATCAGACTTCTGCTGAACCAGTTCTATTACAGAGGTACTTTTAGGAAGCAAACAATTAGTTTAAAAATGACCTGGATTTTGTTTCCTTACCTACTTAAATCAGGGTGATTATTTCAAATTCTTTTCTGGGGAAGTGGGAATATCTAAAGAAAAAAAACTAATCTAAGTTTATGAAAGTCTTTTCCCAGGACTACTTAAAATCTGAGATAAGGTTGTTTTAGACAACATTTTCTCTAAGGACAAATGATTTTCAGATTTGGGACTTAAACATAAACAGGCTGTCAAAATATTAAGTTTAACATTTAACTAGCCAAAGTCACAAAGTAGCAATTGCTAAAACTTTTATAGTACTTTAGTGTTTAAATCTTTATATATATATATAATTGTTTAATTTATTGCTACAACAAGGCCTGTGAGGTAGGTATTATTAATTTTTAGTTTTCGACATTCATTTCTACAAAATATTGAGTTACACTTTTTCTCCCAATCTTTCCCCTACCCCACCCCAAAATAGCAAGCTTACTGAATACACCTTCCCCCAATCTATTCTCTCTTATATCCTTCCCCATCAACCCCCTAACTTTCTAGTACAGCAAGATGGGTTTCTATACCCTAGTACCTGTATATCTTATTTCCCAGTTGCTTGTAAAAAACATATTTTTAAACATTTTTTTTAAACTTTCAGTTCCAGATTTTTTCCATTCTTCCTTCCTCACTCACCCCCCCCCCCGGGAAGTCAATTTAGGTTGTAAATGTATAATTACCCAAATAATTTCCCTGGTAGTTGTATTTTGAAAGACTAAATATATTTCCCTCCATCCTATCCCACCAACACTTATTGTATTTTCTCCATTAACCCTATTCCTTTTAAAAAATGTTGCTTCTCACTACCCTCTCCCCCAATCTACCCTCCTTTTTATGATACCCCCTCTTATCTCGTACCCCCCTATTTTCCTATAGGGTGAGATATTCAATTGAGTGTATATTTTATTTCCTTCTTAAGTCAAATTCAATGAGAATCAGATTCTCCCGTTCTCTTTCACTTTCCTGCTCTTCCCCTCTATTGTAAAAGTTTTCTCTCGCCTCTTTTAAGTGAGATAATTTACTCTAACCTATCTCTCCCTTTCTCCTTCCCCCATTACATTCTTCTCTCATCTCTTAATTTTGTTTTTAGGTATAATCCTTTCTTATTCAACTCATCCTGTGCCCTCTATCTATGTATACATGAACATACATATGCCCACAGTCACACATATGTTTATATACACATACACCATCTTACACACATAAATATATGTATACATATGTGTGTGTATTCCCTTCAACTTTCCTCATCCTGAAAATATTCTCATGACTTACAAATATCATCTTTCCATGTAGGAATATAGCAGTTTAACTTCAATAAGTTCCTTATGATTTCTATTTTCTGTTTTCCTTCTCATGTTTCTCTTGCTTCTTGTATTTGAAAGTCAAATTTTCTGTTCAGCTCTGCTTTTTTCATCAAGAATGCTTGAAAATCCTCTATTTCATTGAATAAACATATTTTCCCCTGAAGCATTATGCTCAGTTTTGCTGGGTAGGTGATTCTTGGTTTTAGTCCTAGCTCCTCTGACGTCCAGAATATCATATTCTAAGCCCTTTGATCCCTTAGTGTAGAAGCTGCTAAGTGTTGTGTTATCCTGATTTTGTTTCCACAGTACTCAAATTGTTTCTTCCTGACTGCTTGCAGTATTTTCTCCTTGACCTGGGAACTCTGGAATTTGGTATAATATTACTAGGAGTTTTCTTTTTGGGATATTTTTCATGAGGTTACAGATGCATTCTTTCAATTTCTATTTTGCCCTCTGGTTCTATAATATCAGGGCAATTTTGCTTGATAATTTCATTTGATCATGGCTTTCAGGTAGTTCAATAATTTTTAAATGATCTCTCCTGGATCTATTTTCCAGGTCACTGGTTTCTCCAATGAGATATTTTACATGGCCTTCTATTTTTTCATTTCTTTTGATCTGTTTTACAGGGCCTTGATTTCTCATAAATTCATTATCTTCAAGTTACTCCAATCCAATTTTAAAGAAGTAATTCTCTTCAGTGAGTTTTTGACATTCCTTTTCTGTTTGGCAAATTCATCTTTTTAAGGTAATCTTCTTCTCATTGGCTTTTTGGGCCTCTTTGCTATTTGAGTTAGTCTATTTAGGTGTTATTTTTTTCAGTGTGTTTTTGGATCTCTTTCAGCAGGCTGTCAATTCACTTTTCATGATTTTCTTGCATCATTCTCATTTCTCTTCCCAATTTTTCCTCTACTTCTCTTACTTGATTTTCAAAATCCTTCTTGCACTCCTCCCTCGCCTGTAACCAGTTTATATTTTTGTTGGAGGCTTTTGATGCAGGAGTTCTGACTTCACTGTCTCCCTCCCACTCCATGTCTTGATCCTTTTTGTCCCCCAAAAAAGATTCTATAGTCTGTTTGTGCTTCTGTTGCTTGCTCATATTGGTAGCCATTTACTTGACTTTTGAGCTCTTTGCCACAGTCAAACTCTGCTTCCATAATGGAAAGAGCTATGTCCCAAATTGCTGGGGTTTTTCCAGCTGCTAAAGCTGTTAGGAGGGCACCCTCTCTACAGCCCCCCAAAGCTCTGGCTCACTGGCCACACACCCCATGACCACCATGCAATACTGCAATCCAGATTCTAGCAGGTTAAAAGAAGAGTTATTACCTTCTGAATGGTCACTTAGTCCTCCATGATCTGCAGGCCAGGAGCTCTGAAAGCATCCAAGTGGCAGAGGCTCTATTGCTGCTACACCTCTGGCCACTTCTTGCCCCAGGGTTAGGAGCCAGACCATGCTCTTCAGTCCCCCCCTCCCCTTCCAGCAGAGTCCCAAACTGATATTTTCCTTTGTCTTTGATGTTTATGGGTTGAGAAGTCTGGAAAATGCCACAGCTACTGATGATTCACTCTCCTGAAGTCTGCTCTGGTGGCTGCTGGTCAGGGCTTCCCTGGACCTTGACCTGTGCATGGCTCATGCTGGACTGCACTTGGCTCCTAGCTTGGTGCAATAAACCCTTCCTTTCCACATGCTGGCCTTGCTTCAGTGAGAGATTTGTTTCTCTCTGTCACTTTTTGGGTTCTGTAGCTCTAAAGTTTGTGGTTCTCCTCTGTCATCTTGGCTCTGCCAGTAGTTGATATTATTATCCTCATTTTATAAAGAGATAATTGAGTGACTTTTCCAGGGTTACACTGCTAGTAAGCACTTGAGGCATGATTAAATATTCCTGAGTTCAATATTGAGGTCATGATTCCTTTAAAGTGTCCCTAAATAATATAAAATCATCATCATCATCATCATCATCATCATCATCATCATCATCACCACCATAATCCTCCTCCTCTTCTTCTTCCTCCTACTCCTCATCTTCACCATAGTTACTCAATGTATTATGTCATTCTTCATTCCTGTCCATGAATGCAAGGAACTTCTTCTAAGTTCTTTCACATAATTTTTTTTTTCTTCAGTACTTATCAGTGAATTCCTTATAGTCTGGAGTAGTAAAGTTTGTACTGTATTTAGTGTCAGAAAACCTTAACTCAAGCTCTGGCTCTTGCTCAGTCTCTATCTGTGTGTTTGTACATACAGAGAAACATATGCTTACATGCATGTTGGTTTATGCATATCTGTATAGATATATATAGGCACATATAATATATAGGCAAATATAGATATATATTTAATATATAATATATATTATATATACACATATATATTATGTAATACTTATATTAGAAAATTAGATGGCCATATACATATATGTATGTGCATAGAAATTTATATTAAAAAATAATAGTCATACACTAAAATGAACACTTTTTCCAATGATAAGGATATTTTTAAGATCCTCATTTTATTTACTTTTTAAAATAAACTAGAACATGTATTATATACATGTATGTATATATATATATTCCTTGTTTATATGTGCTTATATACACATACACACATATGTACATACATATTAGCTATGTGGGCATAGTTGTACTGAGAGTTTCACATATGTATGCATGCATGCATACATATGTGTGTTTCTATTCTCTATCTATATATGTATACACACAATATATATATATATATGTATAATATATTTTATAATCTTGATGACCAATTTCAATTAAGGTTCTGCAAACCCAATCATGGCAGCTCTCCTGAGTTTCTAATCTCATAGTATAATGAACTCTCCATCTCACTTTGAGTTTCTAATCACATAGTGTAACGAACTCTCCATTTATTCAGCAATAAACTAAAGCATAACATCTAAGAAACTAAAGGATAACATTCACAAGAATATAGCATAACAACTAATTATAAGGTGGCCCCATAGTTTTAAACAAAACATAACATGCAGTATATCTTATAGTTATCTTTAAGGGATATCAGGAAATATAGCCACCATCCATACCTGGGTCACAGTAAGTTTCTATCTCTTCAGTCTACACAGAGTATTCAAGTAAACACCTCTTTCATCTTGACTAGAGACTGGCTTCCAATCATCATTATGTCTATCATACTTAAGGGGTAGCAGAAAGTACAAAGCACCATCCACCCCTAGGTTATGGTAAGTTACAAATCTCATCAGTCAACATAGAGCATCCAAAGTAAAGTCCCCTTCCATATTGACAAGAGACTGGATTCAAACCTCATAACTCTTCCTCCATGGGATGGCCACACCACACTCTTACCTGGTTTAACATGTAGGCAACTCTCCATTTTTGTTCTATATCTCAGCTCACAGGTACTGCTCTACTCCAAAGTCTTCACAGTTTCTGTTTATAGGAAAACAAAGCTTAACAGGACTACAACAATATTTACACACATTACCAGTGCTATCATCTCAATTCACTTTCCATCTGAGAAACCAATACAAAACAACTGACCGGGCTTCTGTTTGAGGAATTAACAGAGACGAACAGACAGGGCATCTGCCTGAGATATCAACACAGATAAACATACAGGACTTCTATCTAACAAAGTAACACATATCAACAAACAGAACACCAACATCACAAATACTCTCTCTCTCAGTTCTCCTCCCCCCCCCCAGTTCTCCTCTTGCTTTTCTCAACTCTGCTCCTTCCTGCTCCACCCTTTTGGAGAGCTGATCCCACCATAGGCTCCCATGTGATTACACTTATCCTATTAAGGGCAGGGGAGATCTTCAAACTCCCTTAGGCTTATTAAAGGCAATAAAATGCATACTTTTTCCAATGAAAGACTCTCGATGCAATCAAAGGCAAGGCTCACAGGCACTTGATTAGCTAAAAATCAGTCTGGAAAAGAGCAAAATTTATATTTTGCTTGACATTACAGGCCCTCAAGCAATTTTATCCTAAATATAGAAAAAATGTTCATAATAAGCTATCTCATTTATTTTCTGTACTAAAGGATTACAATCCTGTTTACTTTTTTACTCCCAATATAAAAAAAATAATTTTCTATAAATTTGTGAGAAGTCCCTAGTAGTTGTTGATAGGTATGATCAAAGCAAATGTGAAATTTTGATAGCTAATGCTGCCAGAAAGGAAGCCCTATTTGAATGGTTATACATATGTTAATGAGTATTTTTAAATGCTAACTCTAACTGGTTGGATTTGGCTCTTTGATATCCAAGGGGTTGTTGATATCATTATGGAGTCACAGTTGCACTGAAGAAAATATGTGGTTTTCAATAGTACACTGAATAAGAAGAGCCTGAAGAAGGAGATTAGGGCAGCTGAGAGGGATGAAATGTGGTTATTATAGATGAAAAAACTACTTAATCAATGTGTGGTGTTTTGTGTGTGTGTGTGTGTGCGTGTGTGTGTGTGTGTGTGTGTGTGTGTGTGTGTATGTGTGTGAGTTTGGCTGAGACAGGTGACATCGTCAATTTGAGATTCAAATGACTTTCAGTAGAACCATTCTACTTGAAACTGAGTAATGAACCTGTAAACAAAATAACAAAATTTTCAATTACACAAAATTCCAAGAGATATAATGAAAAGTGAGTTAACCCTATTCTGCAAAGAAAAAGATGTTAAACCTACATGAACTGAGAGTGACTCCGATGGTAAGGCTTAGAGCATGGAACCTGTAAAGAACACATGGGGTATGGTCTGGGGAGGGGAAAATAAAGAGAGGCAAATATGGTCCATGGATATGGGATCATAAACATGTATAGACTTTTCAAACTGGAAAAAAAAAGTTTTGTGAAAATTAGACTTACATAACTGTAATTCCATTTCTATCATTTTACACATAGAAAACCCACACTCTAAACTTTGAAATGAATTTCTCAAGCTCACATATTCAGTAACAGATAGCAGAACAATAAACAAGACATGTCTCTTTAAATTCTAGAACAGTAATTTTTCAACTATGCCATATAAGCATATATTGTAGATAGCAAGACTATTTGATGAACTGGAGCTCCTATTTGTTGTTCAAGCCAGCAAACAAAGCTTGGTAATTATATTAAAATTTTAAGCCATCACATCAAAGACCCTTAAAGTACATAAGAAATTATCAATATAACAAATAACACTGAAAATTACTAATTATTTTAATAGGTAAACATAAATACTGGTTCAAGGGAAGCAAATAATGCTTGAATAAACATATTACTTAAATGCAAAGAATACAAATTCAGGACCATAAACTAGTTTTTATTTGTTCTTATTACTTTAAAAAACTATTAAAAGCTTCATTTGAAGACATTTCAAAGTTTCAACTTTGATTTTAAAAAGAGTAACAAGTTCCCACTCTAACAGTTCTCCTGTCAATTTATATAAAATTTTGGTTAAATATGCCTTCCCTAGTACTCATTTTTAAAATTTTTACAATGACAGAGTAACTCATGCAAAATATAATTTTACCACTTTGCTATTAATTAACTACTTTAATTGGTCTTGGGATATCTGACTTGTGGAAATGAATTAAGTGTCAGAAATAGGGAGAATGAATTTATTATGATGTTTAAGTACAAGTATTATACTTTCGTAAATGGGAAGACTTTAGGCTACAAGTGGAGATAGGAATTACCATTACTTAAATGAAATTTCCTTTTCCTCTATCCTTTCCTAAATTCAATGAAGTCCCTACAGTAATTATTTTCCTGATATTTTACATAATTAGGTCTTTACTATTAATTTGTTCCTTTGAGGGACATAATTTCCTCCTTTTAAAATTCTGGCAATAGTAGTTTTCTTTTCCCCCAAGAGCACTCAAGGGTATAATTTTTAATTCAATGCAAAAAACAAACAAACAAAAAACTTTGTTTAAGGTAAAAAGAAAGGTGAAATAAGGGTGGCCAGTCATGGGGAGAGAAGAAACAAAGCTGCTCTTTTCATGAGACTGCCTAGAATTGTCATAAAGGTTGTAGATGGAGAGTCGGATAGGTTCTGAGAGGCCCACAAATATTAATACCTTTATCTTACAAGTGAAAAATATATGATCTAGAACAATATGATTTACCTAAAGTCACACAGTTTCAAATTGGGAATCAATCCAATTTTCCTTTCTGTGGTGTAAGATATAATATTTATACACATACGTCCACTTTCTCTAAAATTCTTTCTCAGTAATTATTCACATTGGCCTTGTTTACTATTTGATATAACCTGGAATGTTCTTGTCCCCTCTTGCCAATAATGAACTCAGAACAAATGATATTTTTCTACACGTGATAAACATTATATATATATATATATATATATATATATATATATATATATATATGTATGTATATATATATATATATATAAGACAAGTTATAGAATCAAGAAAATTAAAAAAATGACTAGAGTAGAATTAATAGACTAGGAGAATAGGATTATATTGACAAATCGAGATTATGGAGATGACAATATGCTTACAAAGAGTGAAGCAGAGGAAATGCAATGAAGATACATCTTTTATTTATTTGTTCTTTTTGTTTTCAAAGAGGGCGAATAACATCATGGATGATGTCTTGAATTGCACATGAATTTGTATTTAAGTAAGGTAGACTTGCATAAAAACCCCTCACTCTCTCTTCCTAAGTCATTGAAGTTCAGTGGCAGGACAAAAATTAAGACAACTGGCTGAGATTCAGCGCATGGCCTTGGGGTTTTTTTGATATATGACCAAGCTTTATTTATTTCACAGAGCCAGCATCGGCTACCTTCATGAGTGATAGGACAAATTATTCTCATCTGCCCATTTTGCCTGGGAAAGTCTTCATATGCTTGAAAGAGACATCTGGCTAACTCATTGACAGGTTTGAGGCCTGTAGGTTACCTGGTTTGGCTCATCTTCTGAGATGGTTTACCATGTTATGACTGCTGTGCATGCTACAGCTTTTTGGAGCTACAGATGAAGAGTTGGGTGATTCCCCTGGACATCAAAGATTAATGAGCATCCCTGAAAATGGTTTGGCAAACCCTCACACTAGGGGTGTTAATTGTCCTGAACACCATAAACACATAGATTCAAATTTTCAGAAAATGCAGTGTAAGGTGGTAGAAGAAAAGAATGGGGAATAAGGAAAATAGCAAAGGCAACTTCCTAGGTTCAAAATACCAGCATAGGTGCTCTCCATTTTATTCAGTGACCAACCAAGAACAGAGAAGATCAAAACATGACATCATTCCAAATACAGCATTTACTAAATGTGATTAAATAATCTCCAAGGACTACCCCACCCCAGGACTTTCCAATCATTCAATCAATTACAAAGTCCCTGTTCTAAATACTACTCCACCCCCTAGGCTATAACTTCATTTAGTCCACCACAAATCCCCTCTTCTCAAATGGAGATTAGTTTCCAAACATAAGTAAAGTACCTTCATTTGTCAATCACAGAGCACCAAAAGGTCAAAAGTTCCCCACCCCTGGATCTCAATTGAATCTACCCCAGAGTTACATCAAGTTTAAACACAGCACTTAATACCCAAATGGAGGTCTTTTCTTCATCTTGACAAGAGGCAAGTTCTCAGCAATCTTAGTTCCTGGGGAGACAAGGCTCAGCAAGGCCACAAGATACATCGTCAGTACCTTCATCAATTCATCCTCTCTCTGTAGAACAGTCCTAGAACCCCTGAAAACATTAGCAAAACCCTCTCCCAGGATTTCTGTAAACATACAACTAGAAAATCCTTCTTCAGGGCTTCTGAACCAACAGAAAGGTTCCCAGACCCCTGCAACAACAGCACTCTCCTTCACCAGTGGACAGTATTCATTCTGTCTGCAGGACAGTCTCCAGACCCCTGCAACAGCAGCACTGGCCTTCACCAGTGGACAGTATTCACTCTCTGTCTGCAGGACAGTCCCAGGGCTTCTTAGCCAAAAGCCAGGTTCCAGGACTTCTTCAACAACAGGACTGTCTTTCACCAGTGGACAGATCTGGCAAAACAACATCAAAACAGACAGACAAAGTACCAGCAAAACAGCCATGTCTCCTCAGTCCTTGGCAGCTCAGGGGGCAGGTCTCAAAAGTCCAGGGCGATTCAAAGTGGCCCCCGCAATCCTTCTCAGTCTCTCTCTCTCTCCCTCCACGAGGTGCTGCTTCCAATAAAAGGTCTTCCGCCTTTCTCTTGTCTCTCCAAATCTACGTCACCAGCTCCTCCCAGTTCAGGACTTTCTTTTCACATCAACAAGTCCATCCCACAGGTGGTTTTAACACAATCAATTTGAAAACCAAGCCAATACAGGGTAATCTTTAATTGCCATTACTATCACAGCAGGTTAAACATGAAAATGCTGGATGAGGGAGAGAGAAAATATTATTTATATATGGGCAGATAGAAGTGTTTTTTTTAGAAATAAAAATTGTCTTGCTTATCTTAACTTTTTTGAAATTTTGAGTTTTAAATTCTCTCCCTCCCTTCAACCTCCTTCTCTATCCACTGAGGAAAGCAATATGATGACAATTATATATGTGAAATCATTCATAACGTATTTCCATTTTTATCCATATTAAAAAAGAAAAAAAATAAAGAAAATAAGAAAACTATACTTCAATTGACTTTCAGAGTTGTTGATCAGTTCTCTGAAGGAAAATATAATTTGTTTTTTCAACATGAGTCCTTTGAAATTGTCTTGGATTGATCACTATTAGTGAAAGTGCATGAAGATCAGGGTGGGTAATCCATCATAGTTGATTTTGAAAGGGATTAATGGGAAAGTAAAAGGAATATGAAAGAAGAAGACAATGCAAACTTGAATTTGTTAACTTACACTATGACTTAAAAGGGAGAAAAGTAATGGTAGAGAAAGTATGATGGTCTAGGAGATGAGGGAGAAGTGCAGTTTAAGTTGTAGTGAGGAAGAAAACAAAGTTTTTGGAGGGCAGATATGAGAAGGAAGTGGCAGAATGATAAGTAGGAGGTTTGTAATATAATGCCAAGCAAAGGCAACTTCCCAGGTTCAAAATACCAGCATAGGTGCTCTCTATTTTATTCAGTGACAAACCAAGAACAGAGAGGATCAAAACATGACATCATTCAAAATACAGCATTTACTAAGTGTGATTAAATAATCTCCAAGTACTACCCCACCCCAGGATCTTCCAATCATTCAATCAATTACAAAGTCCCAGTTCTAAATACTTCTCCACCCCTAGGCTATACCTTCATTTGGTCCACCACAAAACCCCTCTTCTCAAATGGAGATTAGTTTCCAAACATAGGTAAAGTACCTTCATTTGTCAATCACAGAGCACAATAAGGTTAAAAGTTCCCCACCCCTGGATCACAATTGAATCTACCCCAGAGTTACATCAAGTTTAAACACAGCACTTAATACCCAAATGGAGGTCTTTTCTTCATCTTGACACGAGGCAAGTTCTCAGCAATCTTAGTTCCTGGGGAGACAAGGCTTAGCAAGGCCATAAGATACATTGCCAGTCCCTTCATGAATTTATCCTCTGTCTGTAGAACAGTCCTAGAACCCCTGAACACATTAGCAAAGCCCTCTCCCAAGATTTCTGTAAACATACAACAAGAAAATCCTTCTTCAGGGCTTCTGAACCAACAGAAAGGTTCCCAGACCCCTGCAACAACAGCACTGTCCTTCACCAGTGGACAGTATTCACTCTGTCTGCAGGACAGTCTCCAGACCCCTGCAACAACAGTACTGTCCCTCACCAGTGGACAGTATTCACTCTCTGTCTGCAGGACAGTCTCAGGGCTTCTTAACCAAATGCCAGGTTCCAGGACTTCTTCAACAAAAGGACTGTCTTTCACCAGTGGACAAATCTGGCAAAACAACATCTAAACAGACAAACAAAGTACCAGCAAAACAGCCATGTCTCCTCAGTCCTTGGCAGCTCAGGGGGCAGGTCTCAAAAGTCCAGGGCAATTCAAAGCGGCCACCAGCAATTCTCTTAGTCTCTCTCTCTCCACGAGGTGCTGCTTCCAAAAAGATCTTCTGCCTCTCTCTAGTGTCTCTCCAAATCTACCTCACCAGCTCCTCCCAGTTCAGGACTTTCTTTTCACATCAACAAGCCCATCCCACAGGTGGGATTAACAAACTCTGGGTTTTAACACAATCAATTTGAAAACCAAGCCAATACAGGGGAATTTTTAATTGCCATTACTATCACAAGGTTAGATAGCGTAATGGTTAGAAAAAGAGATTTCAAAATTCCATATTCAGTATCCTGCTACTTTTTGCAGATGATTAGATCAAGATTATGACCATCATAGGTCTGGAAGCATCAGTGAAGAGCAAAGAGTTTTCTCAATTCTCAACATTCAGAAAGTCAGGGGTAAGTCAGTACTGTGAGAAGAACATAGGAATAAAAACTAAGAACTAGGAAGTTCTTTGAAAGCCATTCTAGCACAACTCTATGACTTTTCAATTGAGGAACTGAGATTCAAAGGTTAAATTACATGTTCAAAGTCATAGTGTCTGAAGAAGGATTGAACCCAAACTTCCCCAAGTCCATGGCCTTTAGGTTATGCACTACTCTATGTAATCAGGAATTCAGTGTGTTCTTGGGGAAAAAAATACTTTTCCATGAGTAATAATGTTAGAAGTAGAGCAAAAGAGGTCTAATATGATGATGAATCTGTGTTTGTTGGTTAAACAAAAGGAGGAATTACACTGAAGAGAATGGTGATGACAGAGTAAAAGATGAAAGAGTGACAGCAGAGAAAGGAAGTTTTTGCTTACGTAGGTTGAGGGAATTAGAGACTTGAGTCTGTGCTAGCAATAGGATAATAAATTGTCTAACCCATCTCAGTTATTAGGGGAACTTCCCCCCGCCCAGTTCCTAGCTAAATACTAATATAATTTTCTTCTTTGTGGTTTTGGGATAGACTTTTGACCCGAACTATTCATTCATGGGTTGCCGGAAAGCCTCACAGCAAGTAGCTAATCAGTAGGTACTCTACGATTATGGACATATGTAAGCTTCCTTATTCCCCCTTTCAGAGAGATTACCTCTGCACCAGGTACAGTATAGATATAAACTTCATTACAGAGACATGGCAAGAGAAGCATGAGTGTGTTATATCATGGTTGGGCTTGGAAATCAGATTAAACAGATACAAAGGATAGGTAGAACCTGATTGTTTAGTAAGGGTGAATATATATTACTCTTTGATTTCTCAGAATTAACCACTGTAAGACCCACAGTTGTGACAACAAGAAGCTCCTGTTTCTAATACATTCTCCAAGACTCATGGAAGAATTATTGTCTAGTTAAAAGTTATTAATATTTTCTGTTTCTTAGAACACTTAGAGAGACTGATAAAACCTATGGGTTTCTCAAAATTATGTTTTCAAATGTATAAAATAAGACATACAGGGTTAAAAAAGGAACCAATAAATTGACATTTAAATGGATAGATACTGTGTGTATACATACATGTATAAACATATATACACACACACACATATATATACACTTGCACAAACATATGAATATACCTATCCATGTGTACACACTTTTGTTCATGCACATGTCTATATATGTATGTATATACATATACATATTAACAGCTTAGGTGATACTGGACCTGGAGTTAGGAAGATCAAATTTTAAGTGTTACCTCAGACGTTTACCATCACTGTAAACTCAAGCAAGTCACTTAACATCTGATTACCTTAGTTTCCTCTTCTATAAAATAAAAATAATAATAGCACCTCCCTCCCCAAATTGTGGTAAGGATGAAATGAGATAATAATTGTAAAGCACTTAGCACATGCTTAGAACATAGTAAGCACTAGATAAATGTTAGTCATGATTATTACTACTCCTATGATATAGATAGATATAGATATACAATTAGATATACACATACACAAACACATGCATATACATGCATGTATACATGTGCATATACATATATACACATACATATGCGTATGCATGCACATACACATACCATAGTTTATGGAGTCAGGTAAAGAACCCTTGGCCTGGTGGAAAGAACATCAGGAAAGGAGTCCAGAAAACCGAGATCCAGTTCCAGCTCTGCCTCTAATCAATTTAATAACATTTGACAAAACCCTTATGATCTCTGCTTCTTCATTTTCTCATCTACAAAATGGTATTATTAAATACCTTAAATATTTCTTCCAACCCGTAAATTCAAAGATGCTATGAATAACTTATGCACAGACATAGTTAAGAGTCAGAGAGATTCAATTGGCAATCAGGTTTCCTTTGTCCTAGTTCAATACTCTTTTCCTATTTCCAAGACTGCATGAGGATATGATGAAATCCATTATTATTAACTCTATCTTTTCAAAAAATGTGATTTTTGAGATCAAAATACCTCTAGGGAGTTTCTATAGTTCCATTAACTTTAAAGCCACTAAGAACATTACCAAAAATTAAAAAAGCCAACATTATTTTTAACTAAAATCTATTATTATTTTTGCAATAAGTAAAACTGCAATACTTGATTTCTTGATCATTGTTAGTATATTCCACAAAAAACGTATGGTTTCAGAGTTAGATTCTTATCATAAAAGGTACAGTGAGTGTAACTAAAAGTATGCAATAGATTACAGCAGAATGAATATGACCTACATTACATTTTGCTTCACAGAAAATGAAAGGTTAATATAGATGATTGATTATAAGAATTTTCATCATGCTCTTGAAGTAAGGGGTCACTCTGTGCTCTCTTATTTAAAGGAAGAATGCATTATCTTATCTGGGTATGCTCGGCATTTTGAAATTGAACTAGTTACTGTACTAAAAATACTGGCTCTGTTCTCTGACCTAGTGTCTGGATTACGGACTGTTATAAACCTTTCCTGAAATGATGAAATGGTGGGAAAATTAGTACCCCTCCCCGTTGCCACTTGGAAGCATTGAACAGGATAGTAGTATTCTCTGCTCTCTTTGACTCCTATGGGGTTCTAGCTATGCCCTGCTGAACTGGGAGGAGTGAATTTAGTTGGTCTTATGTAGATTGCTATTGACACAGTGGACTTAATCCAATCTTAGAACAAAAAAAAATGACATATGCCAGTTAGTTCAGCCACTTTACTCAAAGGGGGACTTTAGAGCCAATTCAAATAACTAATGAATATCCATGAATCCTAATTGTGGCTTGAAAGGAATTCTGCTAAGCTCTCTATTTAAATTTCCTGAACTCCTCATGATTGGAACATTCAGCAACGCCTGGTTTGCTCTCGACTAAGAAAAATATATGCCTTTTCTTTTCCTTGTGGTGGAAAATGCATATGCCTTATACCCCAGCATAAAACCTCACTGCTCTCTAACATCTGTGGGTCATCCAGAACCAGCTTGTGCTGTGCCAATTTTCTGGTATTCAACTACTTTCAGAACTGATTTGCTTTTCTTTTCTTCTTCTTTTTTTTTTTTTAAAGCAATTGGGGTTAAGTAACTTGCTCAAGGTTACACGGCCAGTTATTATTTCTGGGTGTGGTGCTGAGTATCTGAGCCCAGATTTGATCCAGGTCATCCCGACACTGGAGTCGGTGCTCTTACTCTCTGAGCCACCTGGCCGCCCCTAAGCAATTGGGGTTAAGTAACTTGCTCAAGGTTACACGGCCAGGTGTTTCTGGGTGGATGCTAAGTGTCTGAGCCCGGGATTTGATCTCCAGGTGTTCTCAACACTGGAGCCAGTGCTCTTACTCGCTGTGCTACCTGGCCACCCCTGATTTGCTTTTCAACACCAGACTGGAGTAACAACCTGGGAGTGACCATAAGACATGCATATACATACAAGCCAAGTATGGTAGATTTTTTTTAATTGTAAAAGAAACAGTAGCATATTTCAGGTGAAATTAAGATTGAGAGTATTTTTTTAACTAAAAATATCTTGTCCCTGCTTTGTATTGCTATTTGTTTTAATAGTAATTTATATGCTATTAATCAATTAGCCAAATGCCAATCTCTCTGCTCCTTAAGTTCTCTAAACCTCAATAGTTAAGAAGTTAAAACATGTATAGCCATAAGTATGACATCTTTCTCAAGATATACAATTACCTCAAAAATACTTGCCAAATACTATTCTCATTACTTCTAAATTAATCAGTTATTCAGAAAGGTTAAATGTAACAAATTTTGGCATAAACTATTATAATTTGACATTTAACATTCTATGCTGAAATCTAAAATGTTCCTTGTTCTACATTCTCATTTACTTGTTCCAAAGTTAGAAGTTGAATGTGTGTGCGTGTGTGTGTGTGTGTGTGTGTTTGTCTGTTTATGGATTGGTTATCTTGAAAAGCTCCTCTTTATTAAGTTATATAAAGGTTGTTTTCTTTTTTTAAAATAAGTTTAAGCTTTTTATTGATTTTTGAAGTACAAATTTTGTAAGTTATAAATGTGAAATGAATTCAGCAATTCTGATGCAGCTGAGAGAATAGAAATCACTCCCATGATATTTCTTGGATAGCATTCTTTCCTGTACATATTTTTTTCCAATCATTTCTGAAATGCATGGTACTACTTAGGTGATATGGCATTTGATCATTTGCACCCATACGTTTGGCATTATTCCTAGAATTCAATAAATCTACATGATGCTAAAGAAAGGCCAGAATTCTAGCTGATGAGTTACTTCCACTAAAAAAAAATGATTTTCCCTTCCAATTATTCATACAATAGGTTGGTGATGCACATACTAACCCCTAGCATTTCTGTTTTATAATATAGCTCTTCCCATAGGTGGTTGACTGCAGGTGTTTCACAGGCAGGTGTTTGCCTGCAGGAAATCCCTTGAACCCAATGCAAATCACAATATTTTCCCTAGTAGCAAAAAATTAACCTGCAGGAACCTTTCTGGGAAAGGTATGCTTTAGGACATCTGTACTATAAATGCAAATTAAATATTATGTTTTCAAAATATAAATCTGAACTACATGCAGTTGTTCCTGCATACTAATAAATATACTCTTTCGGTAAAAATTGAATGCAGAATTATATTTCTTCAATTGGGGGGAAAGGAGAGGAGGTTATACATGAATAAAACTGAGGTCACTTCCAGGTCTACACCTACTGTTTTTTTTTTTTTGTTTTGTTTTATTGACTATATAGTTATTATTGAACTTGTTAGATTCTGTGAGTCCTTTTCCTACCTAACAATCAAACTGTGAAGTACTGTGGACTAGATAAACATGGAGAAGTGACATAGTAACTTTTTCCCTTTCTTCCAATCTATAGAATTCCTATGAGAATAATGTTGTTGTCTAAAAGGCAGCTAGGTGGTACAGTAGATAGACTATCGGGACTTCAGTGAGGAAGACTCCTATTTGTGAGTTCAAATTTGACCTCAGACACTAGCTGTGTGACTTTGGGCAAGTCATTTCACCTCAATTTCTCATCTCTAAAATGAGTTGGAGAAGGAAATGGTAAACCATTCCTGTATCTTTGCTGAGAAAACCCCGAGGCGGGGGGGGGGGGTCACAAAGAATTGGACACAACCGAAAGACTGAATAACAGCAATGACAAAATTTTAAAATTGTAGATGTGACAAGTACACCTAGTAACACAATTGCCTTAAAAAGGTAGCTAACATTTTTACTGCCCTATGTGCCAGGCAATGTGCTAAGTACTTTAGAATGTTCTCATTTATCCTCACAACAACCCCAGGAGATAGGCATTATTATTATACTCATTTTACTTATGAGGAAACTGAGTAAACAGAAGTCAAGTGAGTTGCTCAGGTTCACGCAGCTAGTAGGTATTTGAGTCTGAATCTGATCTCAGTCCTCCTGAAGTCTTACTCCATCCACTGTACCACATATCTGGGAAAACACAATGAAGAGCCATTCTAAGACTTAAGATAGAAACTTGAACAGTTAGTCATATGTAAAAAGGACCTACTTCTTCTCTGCATTTTATTACTTGCTTTCCTACCCCCCTCCATTTGGTTACTCCTTGAATTCCCATTAAATCAAAGTTCATCAAATTTCTCTACCCTTCAATCTCATAGAATTTTAAACTCTTACAAGGATAAGAAACCCTAGAATTTTAACTATCTCTCATATAGACTAATGTATATTTTATAAGAGCAAAACTGCCATGTAAAAAGTATAAAATTAGAGCTTTTTTTGGAATCTGAACATTCCAATGCTCTTCAATCAATCTTCTGTTTCTAGTTTTCCTCAGACATGCATGAAGACCATATTTGTAGGCTATCTTCTCCTAAGAATTTTTGTAGGGAATGTTCAGTTTCTTAGTCTACCACATTTGTCTACCACTATTTGGCTGCTTATCTAATAAGCACTATATTACCTCCTACCTACATCCTAAGAAATTGCATGACTCAGTTGTATTGTGTAAAATTGACTGTGTTCTTTTATTTTTTAAGAAAGAAAGGAAGAAAGGAAGGAAGGAAGGAAGGAAGGAAGGAAGGAAGGAAGGAAGGAAGGAAGGAAGGAAGGAAGGAAGGAAGGAAGGAAGGAAAGAAATTTTCCTTTGATCTGCATTCTGTCTCCACCAATTCTTTCTCTAAAATGGGATAGCATTTTGAATCACAAGGAATTTGGAATTGCTTTTGATCACTGTATTGCTGAGAACCTCTAAGTCAATCACAGTTAACCATCAGATAATATAGCTGTCACTTTGCACAATATTCTCCTCTATTCACTTGATTTTGTTTTATTTCATGTATTTATTTACAGGTTTTTCTGAAAGCATTTTGCTCATCATTTCTTATAACAACATAGTATCCCATCACAATAATTTATTGCAACTTGTTCAGCCATTCCCCAATTTATGGTCATCTTGTCAATTTGCAATTCTTTGCCACTGCAGAAAGAACTACTGTACATATATTTGTACATAGTGTGCCTTTCCCTTTAAAAAATATTTTGGAATATAGATCTAGTAGTGATATTTCTGGGTCAAAAGTCATACACAGTTTCATAACCTTTTCAGGAAGGTTTCAAATTACTCTCCAGAATGGTCAGATCAGTTTATAGTGCTTTAGTGTTTCAGTTTTCCCACAGCCCCTCCAACATTATTTTTTTCTTTCATATTAGACCATCTTCTAGGTATGAGAAGGTATCTCAGAATGTTTTAATATGTGTTTCTCTAATCATTAGGTATTTAAAGCATTTTTATTTGACTTGCTAGTTTTGATTTCTTCATCTGAAAATTGCCTATTGATATCCTATGACAGTTTATAAATTATAAAATGACTTGTGTTCTCATAAATTTGATTCAATACTCTATTTGAGAAATGAGGCCTTTATTAAAAAAATTGCTGTATTTTTTCAGTTATCATTACTATGTATTTTCCTACATCCTATTTTCCCTGGTTCATCTTTCTGTTTCTTTTTCTGTCTCTGTCTCTTTCTGTATGTGTCTCTGTGTCTATCTGTCTCTATCTTTCTTTCTCTCTGTATATGTCTGTCTGTTTCTCTTTCCCTCCTACAATCCATGTTCCTTTGTATCAGCACACCCCCTTATCCTGTACCCTCCTTCTTCTACTTGCCTTTTAAAATAGATTTCTATATCTAACAGAACATGCATGCTATTCCTTCTTTGAATCAATTCCAGTGAGAAGTTCAAAGATTTGTAAGTACAAATTACAAAAAAGTTTGTAAGGTTCAAACAATGTAAGTCACTACCACCAATCTTCCCCTCCACTAAAAAAGAGTTTACATGCCTTATTTATGTAAGATAATTAATTCTATTCTACCTCTGCCTAACTTTTTCACCCAGCCCATTCCTCTTTTTTCTTCCTTTAATTTTATTTCTAAATATCATCCCATCATAATCATTCTTCTTTTTTTACCTCTTATTTTAAATACACACACACACACATAACTGCACAATATTCAACTCCATCCGTTGTCCTCAGTCTATATATACTCTCTTACCATCCTAAAAATGATCAAGTTCTTATGAATTACAAGTATCATTTTCCCATATAAGAATATGAAGAGTTCACCTTTATTGAATCCCTTTTAACTTATCTTTACTGTTTACCTTTTTATGTTTCTCTTGAATCTTGAATTTGAAAGTAAAATTTTCTATTCAGATTGACTATTTTCATCAACAATGGTTGAAATTATTCTATTTCATTGAATGTCCATTACTCCCCTGAAGGATTATACTCAGTTTTGCAGGATAAATGATTCTTAGTTGCAATCCTAGCTCTTTTCCCTTCTGGAATATCATATTCCACTCCCCCTCACCCAATTCTTTACTGTAGAAGCTGGTAAATCTTGTGTTCCATAAAATTTATATTGTTGTTGGTTTGTTCCCTTGTTACTTTGCACCTTTGACCTGAGAGCTCTGGAATTTGACTGGAATATTACTGGGAGTTTTCACTTTGGGATCTCTTTTAGGAGAAGATCAGTAGATTTTCTTCCTATTTATATTTTATCCTCTGTTTCTATGTTATCAGGGAAGTTTTCTTCGACTTTATTGAACTATGATATCTACATTCTTTTTTTTTTAAATCATAGCTTTCAGGTAGTTCAAGTATTCTTAAATTATATCTCCTTCATCAAGTTTCCAGATCAGTTGTTTTTCCAGTGAGTAATTCCACATTTCCTTTTATTTATTTATCTGTTTTATTTATTTTGTTTATGTTTCATTGTTTCTTTATCTCTCATGGAGTCAATACCTTCCATGTGGTTAATTCTGACTTTTAAGTAAGTACTTTCTTCAGTGGGTTATCATATCTCCTTTTCCATTTGGCTAAGTCTAATTTTTTATGAGTTCTTATCAGTGGATTTTTGTGCCTCTTACCATTTGACCTGTTCTGTTTTTAAAGTTTATTTTTATTCATGATATTTTTTGTGTGTTCTTTACAAGCTATTGACTTTTTTCATGATTTCCTTGCATGACTGACTGTCAATTTTTCCCCATTTTTTCCTTTACCTCTATTATTTTATTTTTTAAATCATTTTTGAGCTTTTCCAGGAATCGTTTTTGGGCCTGAGATTAATTCATATTTTTTTCAGGCTTTGTATGTATCTGTTTTGATATTGTTTTCTTCTTTTGAGTTTGTATTTTGATCTTTCCTATGGTCATAGTAGCTTTCTCTGGCAAAGTTCTTTTGTTGTTGTTGTGGTTTTCCTCATTTTCCTAGACTATTTCTTGAGTTTTAACTTCATGTTAAAGTTGCCTCTGCTTCTGGGATATAGGGATCATTGTCCCAAGTTTCATTTTTTTTGTATGTGCTGTTAGCTCTGAGGGCCATATGTTTTCAGATCTTCCAAAGTGATATTATTTAGTGAGAGGGCAGAACAACTGTTCTGTTGTTCTGCCCTCTGTTCTATAAGCAAACACAATCACTCTTTTCCATCCTGGCACTTTGACCAGTGTCTTTGTTCCACTGTAATCACCTTTTCTAGTATGCTATTGCTTCTCCTAAAACTGAGACTTGTAATTCAGAACCAAATATGGACAATAGAACACAGTTTTTCACTGAATGCCAGCAATGGGTCCTCCATAATCTCCTTCTGAACAGTGTCTTGGGCTGAGAAATCCAGAAGCCTCAGGTGATGATTCAGTTACCCCAAAGACCTGTTACTGGTTTGCCAGGGGGTGGTCTGCACCAGACTGTACTTCACTCTCACACCAGTGTGACAGATCTTTAATGATGACCTTCTAAGTTACCTTCAGCTAGAAAATTGTTTTACCCTAATCTTCTGTTTATTTTGCTACTCTAGAATTTGGTTGAGGCAATATTTTAAGTGTTTTTTGGAGGAGAATTTGGGAGAGCTTAGGTGAGTCTCTGCTTCTACTGCATGGATGTGGTCTGCCCTGAGAAAAAATTTTCATAGGTCTCTGAAAGAAATCAATAAAAATGAATGAGACCAGGGTTTTGGCAAGCATATTATTTTCACAATTATGACACAGTTCAGTTCATAACACAGTATCTTGGGGAGAGATCCTAGAGGTAGAGTTAATAACTTATTATAGAAGTAGCATACAGAAAAGTAAACTGAATGTGTGTCCTAATACATTTTTACAAAGTTAACAATCAGCTGTGAATTTCTATGACACTTTATTGGTTAGGTCTATAACTAAATTACTCATATACAAAGACCTAAAGGAAATGACAGCCCATATGCTAATATTTCTCCAGACTCACATTGCATTATCATTTGGGAAATCATTACAATGTAGGTGAAACTGGTGTTTTGGGGGGTGAAGACCAAGTCAGTATATTTTTGTCTTTTTTGTCATATGCACAAACACTTCATGTTAAATTCTTTCCCTGTCCTGACCTGGGAAATGTTTATAATTCATCAAGAAACTCTCCTTTTGAAAAAAGACCCACATTACAAAAATAATAACAACTCTTTGTGGTTGCTAAGAATTGGGAATTGAGTGAATGTCCATCAATTGGGGAATATACAAGTTGTGGTATATAAATGTAATGCAATACTCTTGTGCTATGAGAAATGATGAGCAAATGGGCTTCAGAAAAAAAAAAACTGTTAAGAAATGTATGAACTTATTCTGAGTGATGGTGCAAGAACCAGGAGAACATTGTACACAGTTACAGCCACATTGTGCAATGACTAACTTTGTTAGAATTATCTCTTTTCAAAAATGGAAGGATATTAGACAAAAGACTCATGATGGAAAATGCTATCCACATCCAATGAAAGAAGTTTGGAGTCTGAATGTAGGTGGAAGCATACTTTTTGCTCTCTTTTTTGGTTTTTGTTTTGTTTTGTCTTTTCTTGTGGCTCCTTCCAATGGTTCTATTTCTTTATAGCATGATTAATGTGAAGACATGTTTAAGATGAATGTATATGTAGAGGCTATATCACATTGCAGGTCAACATAAAAAGGGAAGGGGAGAAAATTTAAAATAAAATCTTATGGAAGTGAATGTTGAAAACTAATAATTAATAAATTAAAACAATTAAAAATAAAAACCAGAAAAAAGATTTTTTTTTCTTGCTGGAACTAAGAATTCATTTGTCACTATTCTCCTGTTTGTTTTCATTTCTTCTCAGTGTTGGTTTTCTATCTCCAATCATTTTCCTCTAAGACAGTCACTATGTGATTTTTTTCTCTACCTACTATTCTTCTTTCTCCTCCCCTTCTCCTTGTTCTTTCTCATCCTCCTTTTTGTCTATCTCTCCTTCTTCCTTCTCTCCTTCATTCTCTCCATTTGCCTCTTTTTTCCCTTTTCTCTCTCCTTTATCTTGTTTTTTTGCTATTCTTAATCACCCTTCCTTTCTTCTATATGCTTGCATTCCACAGAATTCTGAAAAATACCTTAATTTCCAACCAATACTATGACAATAACCAGGATGATGTATGATATCAATAAAATGATGAATAAGAATATCATTCTTACTAAGGCAGTATCTACTATCATAGAAGCTTCTTGCAATTTGAGGGTAGGATAGTACTTTAATGAAAGAATATACACACGCACATATATATATATACATATATAAACATACATATATATATTGAGAGATAGGGGAGGGAGAGAGAGAGAGAAAGAGAGAGAGAGAGAGAGAGAGAGAGAGAGAGAGAGAGAGAGAGAGAGAGAGAGAGAGAGAG